>NC_142928.1:95564091-95839091 GCF_046866305.1 Octopus bimaculoides
CGGAAAGCCACTTGGAATATCCCTTCATCAGCTGTCTCTATTCTATCTAGACGTTTCGAAGATAAGACAGAACGTACTCTAGAATAGTCTCTTCCTGAGTAGTGGATCAACCCACTACACAGAGGATTCCAAGGTGGCAAACACAAACCAAGACAGGAAAAATTGGACAGTGAAAACAACATTCAAAAGCCGTACGGCCAAACGCAAATCTGAGGTAGAACGCTAGTAGTTCGTCTTGCCTTCACAGCGGCTGGAGTGAAAAGAAAGTTGACCACAGGTCACACGAGAGCAGAGAGGATGGTGGAGGGAGGAAGTGGAACAAGGAGGAAGGGACAGAAGGGTATAGCAGTGAAATAGAGGCCAGGACAGAGGGATAGATAGAAAGATAGGGGAAGACAGATAGATAAATAGATAGAGAGGATGGTGGAGGGAGGAAGTGGAACAAGGAGGGAGGGACATAAGGGTATAACAGTGAAGTAGAGGCCAGGACTGAGGTATAGATAGAACGATAGAGGAAGACAGATAGATAAATAGATAGAAAGATAGATAGATAGATAGATAGACAGATAGATAGATAGATAGATAGAAAGATAGAGTCACGTCAGAATAATAGTAGACTTACTTGCAAAAAAGGACGTGTGCGTTCAATAATGTAATAATACAAAGAATATATATACATGTATACACACATATATGTACATACTTACATCTACATGTGTATATATATGCATATCAGGGTACAGGACGTTAGAGGCGTGGCGACGTATGCAGACTTGACCGGTTGGAAGCATACAGTTACAAATCTGCACATAAGACGGCAGGGTTTTTATCTTAATATCGCTAACATGTTTTCATGGACAGGAACTGTTTTCGGTGGAGAATCCTGTCTGAGCAGCCCTTTTAAGAACACTACTCACTTGGATATACTGTGAAGGTGCTAGAAAGTTGCACTAAAAATTGTCTGTCTTTTCTCCGTTGGTTAGTTTACTGCGGTTAACGGTGGTTCAATTTAGCATGAATGAACAAAGAATTGATATAAACAATGATAACAAGTATGAAAGGAATAAGGTTTCTCTTAACCTAGCTTGTTGGAATGTAAGAACCCTTTTAGATCGAACAGATAGGCCTGAAAGAAGAACAGCTCTTGTAACTAAGTAGCTAAGACGTCTTAATGTTGATATTGCAGCTCTTTCTGAAGTAAGATGTTCAGATGAAGATCATCTTGTTGAAAAAGCAGCAGGTTTCACATTATTCTGGGCTGGGGAGCCGAAGGGTGGAAAAAGGGACGGTGGTCTTGGGTTTTCAATAAGAAGTGAATTGGAAAAAGCATAAACAAACGCATAATGAAACTCTGGATCCTTCTGTCTTGTAGACGTTTTGTAACTGCTTTCTCTATGTTCCTACACTTTCAGCCAGTGAGGAAAATATCCATGCATTTTATGAGGCGTTTAGAAGAAGTATTCTATTAGTCTCTTTGAATGAGAAGTTGGTTGGGTTTGGTGACTTTAATGCACGTGTTGGTAGAACCTATGGTGCCTGGAATGTACTTGGCGTTAGGAATAGGAAAGGTGAACAACAATGAGTTCCATCTGCTACAAATGTGTTCTGAGCTAGGGTTAGTTGAAGCATCAAATTACTTGGATTCAAGCAAGAGCAAAGCAAGGTCACATGATTGACTTTGTATTAACTCGGAAAGCTGGCTTACATAATTTGTGCAGTCTCAGGGTATTACGAGGTACTGATTGAGATACTGATCACAAATTTGTTAGGGTTAACTTCAAGTTCAGGGTCCGCAAGAAGATTCGTAGTGTATGTGTACGAGTACGAAAGAGAATTGATGTAGAGCAGCTAAAACAATCACAAGTTTTGCAGTTATTTCAGGAGAGATGCAGCAATGTTCACTTTGATGGTTCATGGCAATCTTTTTGGGATGGAATATATAAAATGGGATCACAGGTGTTAGGTTTTAAGAGGAGACAGGACCGAGACTGGTTTGATCCCAATGATAAGGTGATAAATGAGCTTTTAGCAAAAAAGAGTTCCACTCATGAAAAGCTTCTTGACCCAAACGTAAAGATCAAAGTGCAACTAGAAAAGTTGTACAAATCTCAGAAAGCAGACTTGCAAAAGGAACTCAGGAGGCTTAAAGACACTTAGTAGAGAAATTTGTCTGACGAAGTTCAGACGGCCTACGACAGGGGAGACATTAAAAGTTTTTGTAGTTTATTGCGGCAAGCTTTTGGACCGCAGTTTTCATCATATGTTCCCTTGAAGTCAAAAGATGGAAATGAGGTTATTAAAGATCCTCCTAGAATAATGAATAGATGGAGAGTACACTTTGAAGATCGTTTCCACAGTCCTTCTGTAGTGAACATGGATATCATAAACAACATTCCGCAAAGAGAGATAGTGTAATACATGAACGATATACTCTCCATTGAAGAAGTAAATCTGGCATTATGTAAACTGAGATCAAGTAAAGCTCCTGGATTGAATGGTATTCCAGTTGAAATTTTGAAAGCAGGTAGGCAGCATATTTCATCTGAAATTCATGGCCTGATAGCTCGAGCTTGGAATAAATCTTCTGTGCCACAGGAATGTATAAACGACATTCTAATCTCTGTATACAAGGGTAGGGGCCCAAAACCAGTGTGTGGTAATTCTAGAGGGATAACTCTCCTAGCAAATACCGGGAAGATACTTTCAGGTACCATGTTAAATCATCTCGTTGAGAATGTGTGTCCACATGTGATTCCTGAAGAACAGTGTTGTTTCAGACCTGAGCGAAGAACAATGGACATGATATTTTCTACGAGGCAGGTTTAGGAGAAATGCTTCGAGCACAAGTTCCCAACCGGCGTGTCGCGGCACCCTGGGGCACCATGAGATCAACCGAGGGGTGCTGCGAAATATACATACGTATGTGGTATCATGACTGATCATTTAGAGTCAAAAATACATTTTGATACTATTTTAACAATAAATATTGTTGTCATCTTATATTTTGTATTGTTGTCTATTAAATTTTTGTATTATCATCTATTTCATGTTTATTATATCAACATTGGTGAAATGAAGAACATTTCATTATCAATTCCAGGAACATAGTTTTCTTACGCAGATGTTATTATCCAGAGACAAGGCTTTGTTATATTGATGTTGAATCAAAAAACAACTGTCATATTAGATTTTCTAATAGGGGTGCCGTGGATTTCTGAAAGGCTTGGCAAGGGTGCCTCGAGGCAGAAAAGGTTGGGATATTGTGGCTTAGAGAAACAAATACCACTAAACCGGGTTTTCATAGATTTAACTGAGGCATTTGACACGGTAAATAGGGAGGCAATGTGGATTGTTTTATGCAAACTTGGTTTCCCAACACATTTTGTGAACATCTTTAAGGAACTACACAAAAACATGAAAGCTCAAGTAATCATTATACGGTGAGCTATCTCATGAATTTTCGGTGGACAACGGTGTCAACCAGGGAGATATTCCTGCGCCTACACTTTTCTCTATTTATTTTGCTGCATTACTTTGGTATGCTTTCAAGGATTGCAACAGGTGAATCGGCATCAGATTTCGGACATCTGGTCGCATCTTTAATCTGATCCGACTTAACTGCAAAGCAAAGACTTTCAAAACACTTGTTAGAGAATTACTTTATGCTGATGATGCTGATTTGTTGGTACACTCAGATGGGGATATGCAACATATAATGGACAGATTTTCCACTGCATGTGTATATTTCAGGCTCATAATTAGTCTTGGGAAAACAAAAGTAATGTATATTCCCGCGCCAGGACAAACATATTCTGAACGAAACATTTTTATGAATGAAAAAAGTTAGAAGTCATTGATACCTTTGTTTACCTCGGAAGGACCCTGTGAAGAGATGGTGGTCTTGGTGCAGAGATATACTATCAAAAAGGGAAGGGAAGTGTTGCATTTGGAAAGCTCGAAAAGCGAGTATGGGTGGATAGAAGTATTTCCTTGCAGACAAAAGCCAGTGTCTATAAAACGTGTGTATTGACTGTACTTCTTTATTAGAGAGATTTCATCAAAAGTGCCTCAGACGTATCTTGGGAGTCAAGTGGGAATGTTTCATACCAGATACTGAAGTTTTGTGCATGGTACGTTGTAGCTCAATTGAACATGTTATCTTGGCTCAAATGAGATGGGCTGGACATGTTATCAGAATGTAAATATGAGCGATTACCAAAGCGTCTTTTTTATGGTGAGCTCAACTCTGGTAAGCGACCACAACATAAGCCGACAAAAAGGTATAAAGACTGTGTGAAAGAAAACCTGAAGAAACTAGATATGAACAAAAGTGATTGGAAAATTGATGTTTTAGATTGGAACAAGTGGAGAGGTGCTCTTAGGACTGGTTACTATACCTGAGAGGAAAAGACGAGTCAGCAGTCTCAGCTTAAAAGGGCCTGTCGCAAAGGAACAATTGGAACTGAAACCAACAGTGAACATTGAAAATGTATTATGTGTGATCCTGTTCTGTTGTCAAAAGCAGGATATGTGAATCATATGAAGTCACATGAAAATCGAAGTGCCCGTGTAATTAATAATCTTGAACAACAATCGCCTTTTATGACTTGTGTCATATGTCACAAAACTTGTAAGACAATATCTGGATTTAAAAAGACATATGCTAGTTCACAAAAACATTCCTTCAGAATCAAATTCCAAAGGGTAAAAATATAGAAGAAACTTGAATATCTGTTACTTGTGTTTTAAACCCTGTCAGCCAGCAATTGGTCTTAAAAGTCACCTGAGGGCTCATCCACGGAGTGATTGTGCTTAGTGATGGGGTGTGGTGCGTGTGTTAATGGGATGGGTATCATCTGTCAAGATGAAACAATCATCATATATATTTACGCACACACACATACATACATACATACATACACTTGCCCAAGGTGTCATACAGTGAAACTGAACCCAAAACTATGTGGTTGTGAAGCATACAGCAATGTCTGCATATAATAGTATCGATTTCAAATCTTGCCCAAATCATACTGTACCGTGTTAGCGAGAGAGAGGTGGGATAAAGAGAGGAGGGAGGAGACAAACAAACAGACAAAGAAAGAAAGAAAGAAAGAAAGAAAGAAAGAAAGAAAGAAAGAAAGAAAGAAAGAAAGAAAGAAAGAGGTTACATTTACTGAAATGACTCAAATATATACTACGAGTGGTGAAAATAAAAATAAACAATGGTATACTCATATCTGGAACACTTTCTATTGAAGTGCATTTGAATTAGGGATGAACAAGAACAGAAAATACTATTTATAGAACTCTAAAGCAATTTCTCAGAAATACTTTTTTAAATTATTAACTAGGATCAATGAAAAATAAAAAAATAAAGCTTCCGCAATGATGTTCTGTATGCTAAGAACTATGAAATGTTGCTTGAAATGTTGCTTCCGTAACGACTGTTTATTAAATCTTCTCTAACAACTATTTAAACAAATTATAATATTTTGAGTGACGTAAAATTGCTACGGACCAATAAAACGTGACGATAACCTTATTCAGTAAACAGGATCGAGAAATAGCCTATGAAAATGCTTAAAATACTTCCTGGAGCTGATATTTATAAATCATAATTAATGCAATCCAAAAAAGAAGCGTATTTTCTCTTGTTGCAATCCAATCCGCCCGTATCTAATCATTACGAATTGTTATTAGCCAAAACACAAATGGCTAAAAAATACAGGCTGTTAAAAAAAAAGCAGAACATCAATCATGCACAGTCATAGGTGCATACATGGCTGCGTTTTTAAGAAGGTCGCTTTGCAACGTGTGGTTTCGGGTTCAGTCCCACTACGCAGCAACCTTGACCAAGTGTTTTCTATTATAGCCTCGAGCCGACCAATGTACCTGGAGCAGACCGAAGGGGGTGGCTGAGGGGGAACGAACCTCTACAAGAAAAGAAGTGCACCCTTCTCAATAATGTTATTACGCCCTTTTCTCCTGGAATTGTATTCCCTTCTGACCTTGTGTCCTACGTTCGAAAAATTCCTGGGACCGTGCCTGTATACTGTGGGTGAATTTGTTAGAGAGAAACTGTGCCGAAGCCCGTTGTGAGTGTGTGTGTGTGTGTGTGTGTGTGTGTGTGTACATATATAAACAGAAAACTATAAACTTTCATTCCGTGTTCCATAATTACTCTGCAATAAATAGTTTCCATTAGTCTCCAGTATTTTCAACTTTCACATAAATTACGTCATCTGCAAATATATTTTGGAGAACTGGAATAAGCAGATGCACTTCATAATGACACAGCTTGGATTATAACCCTATCTACAATCTCTGTGTGTGTATGTATGTGTAAGTGTATGTGTTTACCTTTGTGTTTGTCCCCCATCATCGCTTGACAACTAGTGTTGGTTTCTTTATGTTCCCATGACATAGCGGTTCGGCAAAGCGGTGAAAAGTTCGGTAAAAAGCGACCGATAGAGTAAACACAGAACTGTGGTCTATTTGTTCAACTAAACCCTTATTGACTGTACCCCAGCATGGCCGCTATCTAATGACATTTTCCTCCAAATTCCACCCCACCTCACCCCCATTACGATCTTTAAGTTAAACTGTAAAAATCAATCCAGCAGTTCAACTAACAAAGAAGCTTAGCGTGGTCTCTCGAACTGCTAGAAATAGTAACCAAATCTCTTGCAAATAAAAAAAAAAGATGTTTATAATCCTAGGATTATGAGATCAGGACTGACGAGGGATTAAACTACAATCCTTTTATGCAATGGTTCTCAATCGGGGTCAATATGGCCCTTGGTGGTCCACATAAAATTTTGTTGTTAAAATTTGTGTAATAAAATTGGTTATACTTACACATTACACAAAATATTTCAAGACTATTTTTATACTATCCCTAATAATACTCAGTTACAAAAATATAATAGGATTTTATTTCAACATCAAATTGTTATGGGGGTCCAGTAGCGTGAAATAGGAACCAAAGGGGTCCATAGGAAGAAAAAAATGGTTGAGAGTCACTGCCCTAACGCAATAAATAACTGGTAAAGTGACTCAAGAGAATATCCTTCACAATGTAAGAAGAAAATGCGACTTTAATAAAAGTGAAATAGAAGTAACACAAAATGATTTTATATTGTTGCATTACGTCAACGCCTTTTTCTTATTTTACTTTCTACAAGCGTATTCACTAAGTACAGGAGAAATAATATATGTCGAGGTCGTATTCAATCTGAATATAATTTGAATAGATTTATGGCTGTAGCTTTTTCACTATTGTTACACACGCGCCGCCGCCGCTGCTACTGCTGCTGCTGCTGCTGCTGAGCCGCCGCTGCTGCTGCTGCTGCCGCCGCCGCCGCTGCCACCTCTGGCACCGCTGTCACTGCTGTTGATCGTACCACCACCACCACCACTTCCATCATCACCGCAACAACTGCTGGCGCACTTCGCCGTCACCAACTGTTAACTCGCCGTTGTCGCATTAAATGCTAGAAATATCAACTATATCAATATCATATCATAACACAACAAACCCAGAGTTCAGTTACCTTTTGTAATGCATAAATAAAAGCTCTCTCCCGAGTCATATGAAACTTATAGAGCCAGTTTCTGTAGCGTATATAATCTCCATCTGGACGGGACGCTAGTTCATCACGGGAATACTCATTTTTGCGAGCTGAGTGAATTGGAGTAACGTGAAATGAAGTGCTTCGTTCAAGAACACAAAGCATCGTGTAATCCAGAAATCAAAACCACATTTTAGGATCATGAATTCAACACCCTAACCACTGAGCCACGCGCCTCAAATCCTTTTGTAATGGCCCCACTTTATATTATTTTTAACATCCACCCGTGGCCCACATGAAAATTATATATCTTACATGAATATACCCTCGTGCACTCCACCTTCATTTCCATCATTGACAAAGCTTGCTTTATCATTTTTTTAAATTATTTTTTTTACTTGTTTCAATCATTGGACTGCAGCCCTGCTGGGGTACCGAATTAAAAGGTTTTAGACGAACAATTCGACACCAGAATTTATTTTTAAAGTCTGGTACTTGTTTTATCGGTCTTTATTGCCGAACCACTAAATTACGTGGACGTAAACGAACACTAGTTATCAAGCTGTGGTGGTGACAAAAGTCTCACATATATATATATATATATATACATATACACACATTTCTCTCATTCTCTTTTTCTCTCTCTCTATTATATATATATATGTATATAAAATATATATATGTGTGTATGTGTTTATATATATATATATATATATATATATATATATATATATATATATATATATATATATATATATATATATATATACATGTAGGAAGTCACCAACTATGCAAACAACATGAAATACGTAAACAACCGAGTTAAACACGTAAACAACGAGAGAAAAAGGAAAACAAGACAAGTAAACACAGAGAAATGACCCTTCATCGGTTGTCGGCTGTCTATTACTCCTCATTTCGAGCATTCAACGACAATATGAGTCTTCAAAGACAGTTGCTCTCATAAATTCTAAAATAAAATTTAGGATTTATGGAGAACCAAAGTTGGGAACAAAAACAGGACAGTCGAGACATACAAGGAAACCGGACGAAAACAAACATGGAGGGTCGTTAGACCAGAACGAGAGGAAAATAGTGAACGCTGGGAGAAATATTTTCTTTGAAAAGAGAAAAGATAGGAAAGAGAGAGAGAAAAAAAATGCCCAGTCATTTGAACATCCGTGCAGGAAAAAAAGATGGTCACGTGAGGAAAAGAAGGATGGATTATGGTCACGTGTAAGCAACGAAAGTGAGAGAAAGAGAAAGAGAGAGAGAGAGAGAGAGAGAGAGAGAGAGAAAGACAGATAGAAAACGGTGAAAGAGGGAGGGAAGAAAAAGGGAATTAGAGAAGGATGGAGGAAGAAAACAGTATAGAGTACAGTCGCATCAAAAAGGTGAAGATAAACTTACTTGGAAATGGATGCTCTCTCTCTCTCTCTCTCTCTCTCTCTCTCTCTCTCTCTCTCTCTCTCTCTCTCTCTCTCTCTCTATCTATCTTTATCTGTTTCTCTCCCTTTCTGTTTCTCTCTGTCTATCAGTCTGTTTATTTCTCTCTCCCCCTCTCTCTCTTTCCTTCTCCCCCTCCCTCTCTCATTTATTCAGGTTGTTCAGTTTCATAGCGTAGTACATTGGGCAGGTATCTTCTGCTACAGCCACGGATCAACATTTGCGCACATTAGTTTATTATTTTCACATTATCCCTTTTTATTTGGAAGATCCCAACACATAATATGACTCCCCCTAACATGTGACGTCCCGGGCGACTATACAGAATTGACGAGACCTTCTACTGGTCGGTTTTAAATAAGAAAAAATATATGGAAAAATTGCATAAAACCTTCAAGTTAAAATCAGGGAAACCGGATCCAGGTCTGTTAACGTTTAACCGCAAAACTTAAAAATTTATATACTAAAATCTTTTACTATACAAAACATTCGAAACAACAAGTGATTCTTTATTTTGCCTTGTTCCATTCCATCCTTCTCACTTTTTTATATATATATATGTTTATATAAATTATGTATGCCAAACTCAGCTTAAGACTACGTATACAAATATAATTTCAGTTGATCAACGACACGAAAACATTTATTCTGTGAAAACGTATCGTAATATTTTTATGGTTCATACATATCAACACATACAATTAAATTATTCTCCTCTACTGTTAAAAAGTCGAACTTGTTTTGGCTATCGCCAAGCAAACATACGAACCTACTTCGTCCCGCTTCCTTCCAGTTCGTTGCTTCACAGAGATCAATATACACATAATTTTTCACGTCTGGCCGTATAGCCTTTTCCGTTTGCTTTCCTGTCTTGTTTTCTGTCCGCCACTACATTCCTCCATGGTACAAATTAAATTTGTGGTCCGTGGGAAGAGCCATTTTAACGATGCGTCCTGCCCTAACGCCTGTGTTAGAATGGTGGCAGCTGATGAAGAAAGATGTTCTGTATGTGACCTGTGTGTTTTCTGTACTCTGGTTATTATTATTTTTTTGTCTACGTTTTGTTTGCAACGTCCTGCACCCAGATATGCACCTATATATACAGGTAGATGTAGGTATGCACATACTTGTACGTATATATGCATATACTCATTTATTATTTGTTTTATATATATATATATATATATATATATATATATATATATATATATATATATATATATATATCAAAGCAAATTTCGATACATTTCAACTTTTACTCCTTTTTTTATATATAAATATGTGTATGCGTATATGTGTATACATACACACACATGTACACCTGTATGTTTTTACATACATACATACATGCATGCATACATACATAGAGAGAGAGAGAAAGGGAGAAATTACGAAGGAGAGAAACAATCGAGTTGAGTAACTACACATGATAGACTAACTAGATAGCGTACTCAATGAACAGTTTCGACACGAATGGTGTTTGTTCGTTTCTTGGTATAACTAATAAAAAAAGCACTAATTGCCATCTTATTCAAGGCCAGATTTCTTTGTGTTCCTCAATGGATACTTCAATGTCACGTGTGTGTGTGTGTGTGTGTGTGTGTCTGTCTGTCTGTCTGTCTTATGTGTTTTATATGTATATGTTATACACACACATACACATATATGAGCATATTTACTAGCATATATACATATACGTGCTTTTATCAATAAGCATCTGAACTGTTGCTGTAGTAACGAACCAAAACACGGAGAGTGAAGCCGCTTGGTACAGACTGACCTTGAACTTTGCTGTGCATGTGCACTAAGTTTTAACGTTTTAGCTCATTTCCACTATTTACAGCAATGCTTGGAAAGAAGGTGTGTAGTGTGTGATCGTCGCATTGACCATGACAGAGAAAGTTGAGCAGAGAATCTGCATCAAATTTTGCCAAAAGTTTGGCGATACCTGCTCAGAGGCCTATGCACAGTTTGCAAAAAGTTTTCATTGTTCTCAACACAATCAAGGAAATCTTGTGCAATTGAAACCCGAGTGTCTCTTTCGTCAGCTGAAAGTACTTTTGGCACAAACTTGGCAGACATGCGTCTCATACCCAAATCGTCAGTGATAATGGACTGAACTGAACCGTAACTAATCTGCACATCCTCTGGCAACTCACGGATGGTGATTCGGCGATTTCCACTCACAGCTGTATGCACATCTGCGATGTTTTTCTCAGCTCTGCTGGCTGCGATCCTCCCGGAACGTTCGTCAATATCGACATTTTTTTTCGGCCATCTTGGAAACGTCTGAACCACTCGTGCACATGTGTGCGGCTCATACACTCCTCTCTACACACTTCCTGCAACTTTGTGTAGACCTCTGAGCAGGTATCGCAATAATAATAAGCTTAGTGCACATGCACAGCAGAGTTCAAATCTGTGCCAAGCGGCTTCACTCTGCGTGTTTTAGCTTCGTTACTATACCAACAGTCAGGAAGAAGAAACATTTTTAAGGCTGCAGAGAGCAACTGATTCCTTCCAATCTCTTCAGTCTCGTGTCTGGTCCCAGCTTGGCATCACAAAGCAAACAAAAATTGCTGTGTACCGTACATGCGTACTGACATCGCTCCTTTACTCATGTGAAATATGAACCCTTTACAAACGTCATGTAAGGGTCCTTGAACGCTTTCATCAGAGATGTCTCAGACACATTCTGAATGTTAGCTGGACCTTAAAAACTCCAGACCCACAGGTCTTGAGGGCAGCTGATATCTCATTAAAGGCCTGTGATTTTCAGGAGACTGACTGGGAGAACAATGCCTGTCATCGCCACAGATGGAGAAAGCAGGTTAAGGAGGGGGTTCACACTTTTGAGAGAGCACGTATTCTGCATGAAGAACTTAAGCATACTGCTCGAAAGCGCACTGCTGATGTAGTGAATGGGAAAGCTTGGTCTGCAAGGTTTCAGTCGTGTATGCTTGTCAAGAGCAGGGTTCATAAGCCACCAACGGAGCCGCAAATGCAAAATATAAGTTAGTCCTAGAGCGCACAATGTCCCTGAAGGTCAGTAATGGTCTTCCTCGGTCACGAGTGGACGGCCATCATCATGTATGAGTATGTGTGTATGTGTGTGTGCTTATGGTTGTGTTTAAGAAGGACCTGGTAATTCAGGAAGTGAAGGGAGAAGAGAATGCCAAAAGAATCCAGAAGGCAGTCTAACAATGCCAATAAGGACAATGAACAACGTGGGGGATGCACTCCTGCGAAGTCATAGCTAGATTTTCATATGGCATATGGCTCCTCTGAGAGTCACTTTCGTCCTCCGGTCCATATGTGACCTGCTGCTCTAAAATACAAACATGATGAAGTAAGAAAACTCAGAGGATCCTACATACCCACTCTGCCAAGGCAAACAAACGGTGGTTAATACAGAGTGGCACTAAACCAGGGGAGGTACGCGTGGCGACACAATCAATTGTTTAAAGAGATTTTGCATGGAATTTGTGCCGCGAAAGGGAAGAAAATGACATCAGAAACGCTACTGGTGTGCTACACAACAGGTAGGAAATTATTGTGGCCTGGAAAAGAGGTACTAACTGGATCTGGAACACTGTTGGATGGAGTGGATGAGTGGGAATGCACAGCACATCTTCCAGCATGGAAGAATCACCCGGGCGCAGTCAACAAGAGGGGTATGGGAACAGGCATTCTGTTCTATTCACTTTTATCAAAAGCAAGTTTCCCTCTCATCCCAAGTGTAAGAGGTTAAGGGTCGAAACCCTTGCATGAGCAGGTTTCTTCTTTAAAGACTTTCTGCTATTCAGCTCCCCTTAGGGTTTCTTACTACTGACAGACACAAACACACACACTCTCTCTCTCTCTCTCTCTCTCTCTCACACACACACACACACACACGCACACACACACACACACACACAAACACACACACACAGACACACACACATACATACATCAGCAGCAGCAGCAATATAACCATCATCATCATCATTTATCGTTAAGCTCCACTGTCTACTTTGGAACAGTTTCTACTGTTGGATACCCTTTCTAACACCAACCACTTTACGGAATGTACCGGATGTCTTTTACGTGGTACCAGCAGCAGGAAGGCTATCAAGTAACTTACAAAACAATTCCCCTCAAGTGGAGTGTGAGTAGTATAGAGGAAGGTGGCTTTGAGCCAGGTGACAAGAAGTTAGATTATGAATAGAAAGACAGAAATAGATGCCTTGCTGTACAGGAAATGCATGGCCGTCTCAGTTGGAAAGAGAATGGAGAGAAATAGAGTGGAGAGAGAGAGAGTGAGAGAGGAGAGGGAGAGGAGGAAAAGAGAATATATATATATATATATATATATATATATACACACACTCTCACACATACACACACGACACACACATATGTATTATGTATATATATATATATATATATATATATATATATATATATTTTGCAATATCTATCTGCCCAATTCAGTATGATGTTTTAATCGATACGTAATTAGTTTACCATCTACAAGAAGTTGGAGAAAACACGATTAACAAATGATTTATAAATATCATTTCCCTTCACGAAATTTCATTTTGAGAAAAACAGATGACTCACATCTCACTTCAAAAGAATAAAACGTTGAATAACAGATATACAAATGAGGTATTTATTAGTGAGGTATTTTAAAAAGATCTCTGAGTGGAAATTTCCGTTAACTAGACATTAATACTACGTTTTTCAGTTGACTGCTGAATCATGGAAGTGACGTCATGCTGTATCGAGCCAGTATTGACCGCTTAATTATAGTCGCTCACTATAGTGATGTTAAGAACGGTTGCTAACATCTATATATATTATGATATTGTGTGTCATGTTCATTTGTTGTTTTCTGTTGGAATAGCTTGACTTTACAGAGTATTCCTTTTGAGTCACTGGTAGCTTTATTAGTGAAGGTGCCTGGCTTAGAGGTTAGGGGTATTCGGCTGACGATCGTAAGGCTGTGAGTTCGATACTCGGCAGCACGTTGTGTTCTTGAGCAAGACACTTTATTTTACGTTGCTCCAGTTCAATCAGTTTGCAAAATTGAGTTGCATATGTGTCACGCTAATCTCCATGAGAACTACGTTAAGGGCACGCGTGTCTGTGGAGTGCTCAGCCACTTGCAAGTTAATTTCACGAGCAGGCTGTTCCGTTGATTGGATCAACTGGAACACTCGTCGTTGTAATCGAGTGCCAGTAGACTTATTAATAATTTGAGGATTTGCTAAAAATTGCGCCCTGCAACAAAGCTCGATAATGAAAGGCTTTAACTCCTCCTTTAGATTTAGATTATATTGCAAGTTATATTGAAGAGCTATTCATATTTAAATTATGTCGTAATTCTGTCTTCTTATTTCTACTGTGGGTACAAGGGCTCGAGATTTTGGCCGAGGGGGCTAATCGATTACATCAACCCCAGTGTCTAACCGGTACTTAGTTTATCGACCCCGAAAGGATGAAAAGCAAAGACCACCTTGGCAGCATTTGACCTCATAACGTAAGGAGCCGAAGGCACTTCCGCTAAGCATTTTGTCAGGTGCAGTAACGATTCTGCCAACTCACCACCTTAAAGTTGTAATCAAGCTGTAATAAAGATTGATGCATAATGGACTAATCAAGATATTTTACGGCATCTAATTCAGTATTTCATTGTTCAAATTTTTAAGTCCATCGAGATCTTGCTTTTAGTAAATCAAACTAAATTATTCACTCGTCTATAATTCGCCCATTGTTGCAACAGTTATAAGGACAGCAGAAAAACAATGAGTTAATGGCGAAAATAACAGCGTCGAAGAGGACGATTTAAGACATCAAAGTTTCCATACATTAGTAATTTGTGTTCAAGTTTCTCTACAGTTGACTTTCGTTCCACCAGAATCAATAAATAAACACCAACATTATGTATCAATCAAATCAGTGAATGCTCTTTCACTGTTGGTTAAGTATTTTTCCCTTTGACTTTAAGCGTCCGATCTGTAATTTTCGTCAAATTATCCAATTCTTTCTTCCATTATGTTTGTTGTTAGCCACCTCGGTCTCTCCATATCTCAGTTTTTTCTTCTATCTGTGGTCACTTGTCCTCTGGAGGTGTAAAGCTCAACTTTGCTTCAATGATTTTATGAAACTGAAAATGTGATTTAATCAATTTATTTTATTTTTATCCATTTCATTGTTTTATACTTTATCGTCATTGTCTGTTATTCTAAGCATAAAGCGTTTGTGGGCATATTGAGATTTTCTTGATTTGCTTTGTTAGATATTTTGTCAGGTTCCATGTTTCTGCATCATGAAAAATACCTGGAATGATTCCAATATGCTGAAGCTAACTTACACCACTTGGTTTTGTGGTTAGATTACTCTCTGCATGTCTTGTGTATCACATGTGAGACACATATTTCCCTGGTATCCAGGCATCATATATCATACATATTGGTTTCAAATTTTGGTACAGGGCCAGGAATTTTTAGGGGAATGGTAAGTCGTTTACATCGACTCCAGTATTCAACTGGTACTTATTTTTGTCGAACCCGAATGGATGAAAAGCAAAGTCAACCACGGTGGAATTTGAACTCAGAACGTGAAGACGGGCGAAATGCTGCTAAGCATTTTACCCAGCGTGCTAACGATTCTTCCAACTCGTTGCCTTATATATGATACATATTACCAATTTTTTTCAACCACTAGAGTAACTTGCGACTAGTGAAAAGGAAAGCTTTATATTACTCAAAACTAAAAATTTTAAAACAAGCCTGGACGTTAAGGACAAACTTATGAAAGTGATATAATTTAGATAGGGAAAGGGTTAGAGGAATGAGTCACATTATTTACTTATTTTGTTCCTCGATTCTTTTATTAGTGTTAGCTATAAAGTCCTGGCATTTCCAATTCATAGATTTTACTCTTTGTCCTTAAATCTATCAAAACTTACTCTTTGGAAATTTCAAACAAAATCTAGTTTTTTCAGAGGTTCAAGGCTTCACATTTTAAAGAATGTGATTGTGTGACATTTTTAGTTTCCTTAGAAAATTCTTGCATAAAAAATTTTGTCTCTATAACGAGGAATAAATTGTTTAATAGGAAGTTCATATCTTAACTGATATTTAGATGTTTAAAAATATAGTTTACTAGTATTTCTTTTTGCTTTGGTATTAGCGTTGCTAATCGATCAGATATATCAGATTAAATCTTAAATATATTTATGCGTGCATGTGTGTGTGTGTGTGGTGGGGGGCTGTGTGTGTGCGAGCAGGCGCGCCTGCTCACTTGCGTATAGGTTACAAAAATAAATAGCCGATAAAAATTAGTCAAAAAGGTATATAAAGCGAATACCAGTGTATTTTTCTAAAGAACGTTTAAAGCGAGTCAAAAACAATTGTAGTATTACCACAGATAATCGTGAGCCTGAAACGTTGCAACAGCTAAGTTCGTTCCCTTACTTTGGTAAGACAAGTTGGCAGCGATGATAACTTTGCAGTCAGCGGCCCTCCTTCCCCCTGAACATCTCCAATGCCAGTGGTTGAACAATGTGATTCACCAGCAAATTACGATATTTCAGGACTTTATTCTTTTTGCGTTGGGAGTAATGGTGCTACCTCGCCTTCACTATTTAGCCCAAGTGTTCTCAACTATTTGTTATCAATGGACACTTTTTGATTATTATTTTATTCCCATAGTCATTCGATGTTTAAAAACTAGTTTTACAGAAACTTCTTTCAAAATTCCATATCTTGTTTTTCACACATTAATTTGTGTAGGTTGAACTATATGCGAAAAATGCAAGAGATACATACATCTAAAGCAAAATTTTTTCAGATGCCCTTAAAATACTATTGTAGACCCAATTTACTATTTAGTTGGGGTGGACCTCCAAAAATCTTATACGGACCATCAGGGACCATATGGACCTTGGTTGAGAACTACTGATTTAGCCCGTGTGATAGTGCGAAAGAATCACTAACAGTGTTGTCTGAAGCATCTAGCTCTAGCGCAACGGGATAGAGCAGGCTGATCGGAACGCTTCCCATCATCTCAAAATATTCCCACTGGTTTCATTAATGAGGTCATATCTACTCTGGTTAGTTACGCTTGTTTTATAGTTAGGATTTATCTCAGTGTGCCAAGCGAAGCGATACGCATTCAGCCAATATTACAATCCATGAAGAACCCTGGAAACGAGGGGAATATCACTTCAACGTCCTATATTACCCCCCACACACATTTCAATCAACTTTGACTCTATGGTTGCTAGAGATGCGAAACACACCATACTTAAGTAAGCTGCCAATGTTCGTAAAAACTCAAGCATCAACCCAGACCTCTGTAAATTTAACATTTGTATTCACAGAATTTAATTTGATCCACATTCGATCGCTGCAAAATGTTTTGTACGCTTGTATATATTTACGGTTTAATCTGAGTATGCCTTTTATACATACATACATGTATCCATGCATGCATACATACATACATACATACATACATACATAATACATACATACATTCATACGTACATGCATGCATGTACACACATATATGCAGACATGAATATAAATGCGTACATACATGCATACACATTCATACATACGTGGAAACATACAAACATACATGCATACAGGCATACATACATACATGTATGCCTGCATGCATACACACATATATACGTACATAAATATATATGCATACATGCATACATACATACACACACACACGCATAGATGCATACATAATGCATACATACATGCATACATACGTACATACATGCATGCATACATTCATACATCTTTACTAACATACAGTAAAAATTCTAATTCGATGAATAGCAGCAGTAATAACATCAGCCGTAATAGAAGCAATAACAAACACGACGGTCGCAGCATATGCAGCATTAACAACGGCAGCAGCATAACGGAATATTGATTAAACGAGACTACTTGGAAAATGGGTTTCTTCCTTACTTAAACTATTGTCTGAATAAGCTTGTAAAATCATATTTCCGTTGTTGAACACTGGTTTTGTTTCTTATCCCTTCAAGCAAATCAATTAAGAGCTTTTGGTTAGGAATTTGTTATCAGAAGCTTACTTTACTTTAAAATAGAGCATTTAAGTCCAGTACATGGGCACACAACGCAATTCACGCACAAGCACACTGTCACAGACATACATACATACACACATATATACCCGTGCGCGTGCAACACGCTTGCGCACATCCTCAGCGAAAGCAGTTTTGTCAAATTTATTTCTCTTCTGTAATTTAAGTTTTATTGTTCCTTCTTTCTTAGTCTTCGAGTAACGAGTCTGACATCGTGTGTGTGTGTGTGTGTGTGTGTGTGTGTATGTGTATGTGCGTGTGTGTGTGTGAGTGCGCGCGCGCGTGCGTGCATGCGTGTGTGTGTGTGTGTGTGCGCGTGCATGCGTACCTACGTGCGTGTGTGTGTGTGTGTGTATATATGCGTGTGCCTCTGCGCGGGTGTGTGTGTGTGCGCGTGCATGCGTGTGTGCATGCGTGTGTATGTGTGTCTGTCTGTGTGTGTGCGTGCGTGCGTGCGAGTGTATGTGCATGAGTGTGTGTATGCGTGCATGCGTGCGCACGCCTGTGTCTCTGTATATTACCAAAATATTACAGTCTACTCTGAGATTCGGCCAAGAGGAGAATCCAATGAATGGAGACGTTTATTACTCAGAGTTGACTCAGTATTTTGATATAATTATATCCATCCATTCTTGTCCAACGGTTTTAGTTCTGTATCAGTTAACGTTGGCCATTTTAAAAAATATAGATTGGTATACACTTTACAACACTTTTATAACTATATATGTCTGTATGCTTGTATATGTGTGTGTGTGAGTGTATCTTTTATCTTTTACTTGCTTCAGTCCTCGGACTGTGGCCATACTGGGGCACCACCTTAAAAGGTTTAGTTGGTCATATTGACCCCAGAACTTATTATTATTATTATTATTATTATTATTATTATTATTATTATTATTTTAAGTCTGGTACTTGTTGTAGCTGTCTCTTTTGCCGAACTGGTGAGTTACGAGTACGTAAATAAACCCACATCGGTTGTGAAGTGTTGGTAGGAGTCATGCACAAACACACACGCACACACGCACACACCCACACAAACAAACAAACAAACAAACAAACAAGCAAGCAAACAAACAAATAGCAGTTCTTTCAGTTTCCGTCTACCAAATCCACTCACAAGGCTTTGGCCGACCCCGGGCTATAGCTGAAGACACTTGATCAAAGTGTCACACAATGGGACTGGACTCGAAACCATGTCGTTCGAAAGCAAGCTCCTTACTACACCGCCATGCCTGCGCCTATACATAAAGACTTCTAAATATAAATGAGGCTACTTGACTCCAATATTTGTCTTTTTCTATTTTTGTTTTCTATTTTCCTTCCTAAAAGGAAAAAAGGAAAAGATTGCTTCTGAGAAAGTTGAACTCAGAGCGTAAAAGCCCAAAAACTAAATACTGCATACATCTCCACACACAACCCCCTTAACAATGAAACCTTCGACACTATCCTCCGGAAAAAAAACAGATCACAGAATGAATTTAATCCTCCAAACGCACACCATCACAAAGAGCACAAGACAACTAAAATCTATGAAAAGTCTCCTAACATAAGTCCAAGTACACTCGACAACAACACTGAAGCCGTCAGTAAAAAAATGGGGAAGACCTAACTGTGGATCGGAGTTCTTTTTCAAACAGGGTCAACGTTTTACAGTGAAAAACAACTTCACATATGCTTCGGAGAACCTATTATGTGTATCAGCTTGCTCTGGGTGTCAAAAGCAATACATAGGCCAAACCAAAACACTCTATGTCAAAGAATGGCTTTACATAGAACCCAAATCAACATTCGGGAATACAGAAAAATAACATTCAGCGAACACATCGGCATTTGCGCCACTAACAAACAACCCAGCTTCAGAATTTTTCCCCTCCATAAATTCAGGGATGATGCAACCTGTAGTCAGCGCATTAGCAAAGACACATATTTTATCACAAAATATAAACCCTTTTGAATGCGTTCACCACAAATGACACTATTACAAGGGCCTTGGAATAATACCCGAGCAAATATTAAAATCGATATATTCAGAGCAGTCACTACCCATGAATTTATTCAGAACAATGCCAATCACTACTATTACAACTACAACAGGTCACTTTTAGATCACTTGACCATTTAAGAGGATTCCACCAACATCCTACTACTGTCATACCACTCCCGTATTCTTCTTCTTCTTCTTCTTCTTCTTCTTCTTCTTCTTCTTCTTCTTCTTCTTCTTCTTCTTCTTCTTCTTCTTCTTCGCCCCCTTCCTCGGCTATAATGCTGCTTAAACAATCAAAACCAAGAACTTATATAAAATATTCTAATGTCCCTTGCATTTGAAAATCCAATGTTAAGAACTGGTTATCATTTTAGACTGTATGGGGCAGAATCTCTTCAATGTTTTTTTGTAATTATAAAACGGTTACATATTTCTTGAAGGCGTTCAAATCAGAAACTAAGGAAGTTTAAAAGGTTATATTTTGTATATTGTATGTGTATGTGTATTTTGTATATTGTATTTTGTATATTGTGTATGTGTGTGTGTGTGTGTGTGTGTGTGTATGTGTGTGTATGCAAAGGTTATAATTCAAGTAAGTAAAAAAATAAGGATTCAATAAAAATAAATTTTAAAATTTATAAATAATAAAAATAATGATATAGTTGTAAGGGAAAATAATTGTGCAATAAAAATTTTAATAATTTTTTAAAAATAGATACAAAATAAAGAAGAATAAATAAATAGTTGTAACTGTATAATTTCTATTGGTTTACTAATAGATACAAGGAAATATCCATGTATTCGTGGTCATCGAACATATCAAATCAAAATTTAATCGTTTATATATGTGTTAGTATAGACTCAAGTTTGAATTATGTAGCCGTCAAGAGATGTGTCTATTAAGTTGATATATATACACATAGACCTTTATACAATTAGCGTATATATTTCCCTATATATATATACATATATATATACAAGAGAGTTAGGAGTTGAGGATTCAACCCACTAAGGGATAGTATCTATCCAATATACTGCTGGGAGGGTACCCAATTATTGTTACACTAATGTTATACCAAGTGTAATAAGTGGGTGCGGGTAAAAGGGGGTTATTTTACCCTAAATTTATATAGCAATAAGAAAATGGAGGAGAATATGCGGTATCCATCGACTTGCAGACAGTGTATTCCATTGAATTAATTTGTTTATTTTGTAACTCCCCATTACATCATTTTCATCTGCTAATTATTTCGGCACACAGGAGCTATAGAGATAGAATGGGGCATGCCAACGCTAGGCCGAAACAGCTGTAAGTTTCTGTATATTCACCAATTGCTAAATGTACTTTATATTTGTAACTTTAATTGTTAATATGGCATGGTATGTCATAAGCATCTGTATATTGTGGTTTTTATCATTTTAGTTACAAAATAAACAAATTAATTCAATGGAATACACTGTCTGCAAGTCGATGGAAACCGCATATTCTCCTCCATTTTCTTATTGCTATATATATATATATATATATATATATATATATATATATTATGTTTAAGCCTCTTGTAAAATATCCTTAGGTTATATAGAGTTGTATATAATTCTAGATCAGTTCAAAAGAAGCAAAAGAAGGGAATAAAGAGAATAAAATGAAATAAAGATAAAATAATAATCTATATTTTATATTATAATAGAAAATATCAAAAAATTTAGAATTCATAGCTTGTAGATCACTTATTTATATACTGGGAAATTACGCATTATGTTTCTTCCTGATATGTATTAAGTGTATTACGTCATTGAGTCATGCTTACTTAAAGAAAAAAAACAAACGAAATATTTTATAGTCTTGTAAGTCAGATCAAATATCTATAAGAAGTTTATTTAAAGTTTATTTAAAATCAAATTAATTTGTATAAATGTTAATGGTTATACTATTTACTTATTATAAATTCCATCTATTTTGTAATACATCTCGATAAAATTAAATAAAATAAATTAATCTTACATATATATATATATTAAATGTATAAAATACGATATTATGCTTATATTAGAATTTTATGTATTAAGGTAAAATATCCTTTATTTCTATTAACTGAAATAATAAATGAATGAGTATTGATATATATATATATATATATATATATATATATATATATATATATATATATATATATATATTTGTGTGTGTGTATCTAGAAACGATCATTTAGTATAGATATAGGTATTTATATGTATATATTTCTAAAAATTAAATACATTACATCGTATTATCTATAATACAGTAATGTATTTACCTAATCAGATATTTACCAATATGTCTAATTTTCTAATTAATAATAATATTAAAGAAATATTTAATGATTTTTAGAGAACATATCTAAATCAGATATTTACCAATATATCTAGTCTTTTATTTAATAATAATATTTACGAAATATTTAATGATTCTTAGAGAACATATCTAATCTACTCTTTAATAATAATAATTAAGGAATCTTTAATGATATTTGGAAAACAGATATTTAAGTGCATGTAAACAAGCCGAAACTTTTTTCAATCCTCTCATTCAATAATTGGTGTTTAGAAAATAGAATATTGTAGCATTCATTTGCACAAAGGGAACAAAATTCTATCTGGCGGCCGATAAGATTTTGAAAAACTTAAAATTTTCCATCTAATCTTAGAACTAATATTGCTATCCTTTAATCTCCAAATGAAGTAGTTAAGGCTTGTGCTATTTAGTTTGAGGCGATTTCTAAAAGAACTCTCATGATTAGCAATTCTAGTTTTCACAAAACATTCTGTTGATCCAATATAGAAGTGATTTATCCCTTCTGCTTCCACAATAGCTTTGTATACCAGATTCTTAGGTTTGCAATAATTATTAAATTTACAATCGCAGAATTTATTCAGATTATCTTTGGAATTAATTAAAAGATCTGGTTTATTTACTGACGGTTATTTCCCCTCGACAGTTTAAACTATAATTTTCACACTTGCTCCTGCTGGATATATTATTATTTATGCTGTTTTTGGAGAAATATTTATTTTACGATTCTCGAAAAAATAATCTAATTTTGCATTATTATTCGAAGATATATATCTAAATAAATTCTTAGCTACTGAAAATCTAAATCTTATAAATGTATTTATTAGAAGTGGAGTGTTTGTTTATTAGTCTACGCATAACTTTTATTAAATTTGTTTTTATTTGTTTAGCAAAAGGCAAGATTAGCTAAATAATATTATCATTTACTTTATTATTAGTATAGTAATTCCCTGTGTTTATTTTGGTGGATTTTATACAAGGTACATTTTCTTATTCGTTTTTGTATTGTAATTACCATTTTTATTCTTCTTGTTTGTGTTTCTTTTATTAGGTTTAATTTGTAGTACATCTAGGTTTACATCTTTATTATAATTATTTGGATATACATTAGTATTTTGGTCTGTTTTATCTATGTTTACTACTCTGTTTTGATTTAGGTTATTTCTACAATCTGTTTCTTCTTTATTTATGTTATTTTAATCCTAACCGTTATCCTAGGTTTTTTCATATTATTATTATGTGTTTCTACCTCTTGATCTATACTCATTAATCATATGTTTATTATATTTAATTTTCTGTTTATATCCTGCTTTTTCCAATGCAATGTTGTATAAGTTCTTATTTTCTTCAAAAATCTCATTATATGAGAGGTAATTAATTCTTTTTTCTATATTTTTAACCAAACAATTAGTAATTGACTTTAGATGATTACTTTTAATATCAATATAAGTTATTTTAGAATTCGGTTTACGGTAAAATGCATATTTTTTTTGTTTTTAGGTTAAAATTCACATCTAAAAAGTTAACAGAATTATGCTCTTTTTCTATTGAAATATATAGTCCAAACTATTGAAGAACTGATGCAATGTTTTCTTATATAACTCAAGTTTTCTGTTAGAAGGATTTTTTTATGATAAACAGTATATCATCCCCATATAAACCCTATTTCTGGACCTTCACTATTAAACTTATGTAAAATGTATATTCCAACAAGATCAGTCACCTGAGCGGAATCTGTGGAACCCATAACGATATCGAAACAGTCAAGTGTGTCTTTTGTAGCTCATAATTTACTAAAACACTAATTTACTAAAACACTTCCTTTCGATTTTAAATCTGAGATTTTAGACCTTAATTTCCTCAAATGTTCATTCCTAAGTGGGTACTTGACAAATTTAATGTTCCTTACTATATCCCAAATATCATCTTCAAAAGTATCCAAATGTCTGTTAGGTTGTGGGTATCTTCTTGTTTTAAAATTATTTTTTATTAATTCTGTTTCCATGTTTCTATATTAATTTTTTTCCATTATTTTCTTCTAATCTTTTGTCGAAATGGTATACCTTCCATCTTATTCTTTTTATAAATTCTTTAATTTTATTTATCACTTCCTTCAGGTATTCCTTGGTTGGTGTGGGAATGTCTTTTAAAGATACATCCAATTTCATTCTCTCCATTTTTCCAGTGGAATCTTCCAGTTAGTTTTTCATATAAGTTAATATAATAAAATTAACATAAATATATCTATCTAGGGCGAGTAAAATTCCCGAGATCCATGGACGAGTTCTCTCCAGCAGTCCTTGTCCCACATCTTCGCTATACATGTGTGTGTGCGTGCGTATGTGTGTGTGCGTGTGTGTGCGTGTGTGTGTTTGTGTGTGTGTGTGTGTGTGTGTGTGTGTGTGTGAGAGTGTGTGTGTGTTATTAATATTCAGTTATTTCAAGAATGTCATGTCCTCATTAAGGATGAATAGATTTAAAATTTCACTGGTTTAATCTCCATCATATTAGGAGAAAATCTCCACGATATGTTTGGGATTATTATACTAAGTATTATTAATAAGGTAAGAAAACTGAGAGTTGAGGATGTATTGTTAATTTATTTGTATCATAGTTTGAAGTTAAAATTTGAATACAAATAAATTTTTAAAAAGTACAAAAGGGAAATTTGGAATTTAATAATCCCTAATGGATTAGTCCCTCTTGGATTTATAAATCCTTTATGTGGACATGACATCCTTGAAATGACTATATATATAACAATTGATAGAGACGGAAAATTGAATATACTAGAAACAACGATCGTCTCAATGCATCCTGCATCGATCTCTCGTGCGTGGAATACTGCACAACTGTTTGTCGTGCATCCCTCTATGCAGACGCATCTCCTCAGGTGATGTTATAAGGGGTATCTCCTTAAATAAATTCTGTTTCCCTCGGTTTTAATACATGCTTTTAGTAATAGTGCGTGTGTGTGCGCGCGCGCGTATGCTCCAGCTTGGCGGCAGTCAAATGAATAAAACAAATAAAAGAATATATATATAGCAGTTTGGTAACAGCCTAGCTTGTTACTATGGAAACAGGCACCTATATGTCTGTGGCTTTCGACTGGCTAAAATTACCCAAAATTTGCAAACTTTAAAAGCTAATAACTCTTTATTTAGTGACTTATGGTGAAAATGGGTTTCATGTCAATGATTACTTTACAAAACTACACCAGTATACCAAATATGAAATCAATTGAAGCGAAAATTGAAGAAATTGAAAAGTAGCAGCCAAACAGAAAAGATCCTCATACCGAACACTTATATATATATATATATATATATATATACATACATATAATTCCATTTTTATGTTAGATGCACTTCAAAAACATTAAATGAACTCAGTACTTATTGGTGTTTTATTCTATCTTGACCAGAATGATAAAGACAAATTTGACCTCGGCAGGATTTGAACTCAGAATATAAACGACATCAGGTATTTTGTTCGGTGTTTATATGATTCTGCCAATCATCCATCCAACGTGTTCCTCTACGAATTAAAATCGTCATTCTGAACCAGGTATTTCAGATTGCAAGAATATGAAAACAAATTCCTGGTACATTTGATTAGAAGCCATGTACATTCATATTAAATCTTGGATTAAATAACTAGTTGATACATTTGAATCAATAAGCTCATTATTTACTCTACCCAGTGATTTAAATTTAAGAGGATTTCTAATTATCTGTTTAAATAATTATCATAAGCACATTTGTATTTAACTTTGGAATATTTAAACTAAATACGCTCTGTTATGTAAGTATTTATCTACATTCTCTCTCGCTTTTTCACTTTCGCTCTTTTGTTTTCTATTAGTATATCAACTTAATTATGTATTTCTAAACAACAACAAAAAAAAAAGATATTATTTAACCCCTGTACCAGTGCAATAAATAGCGTAAATTACTTCCTTTGATTTATTGGTCATTTTTCTTTGAAGCCTAGTGCATTTATGACCGAGCAGACCTATAGTGCTCTAACCGTGACTCTTCCGTCCAAATTTCAAGCAGAGGATATTTAGGACGGCATTATCCGAAGTAATTTCTCCATTTAAAAAGAATGAAAAAAAAGACAGGGTATGATTTGAAGAAGATTTAGCTGTTATATATAGCAAACTGAATGATCACTTACTAATTCCTTTGCTTCCAAAGGTTCATATGGATCGTGAAGATCAAGCTTTTGCCTCCAAAGTAAGTGGAATGGATAACACCTGAAATCGAATCTAAGTTATTGACTTGGTTTGCCGATAGTTTATATTTAATCTACGATGATCGAGAAAACCAACAAATGTGTGTTTATTCTATACCTTTGGAGAATATAATGGATTTGAGCATCTAGTGAAGGACTAATGAAGAAATATTATTGACTAGGAATACGTCGGGTCATAAAGACATGAAGGTTTCGATGAACTTCAAGATGGTTCATTTAGTCTTTTGATAAAAATAAGTCGACCGCGACGGATCTAGACAGCAAATGACATTACATCTTTTAAAGCAGACTGTTAGACGAAAATGAATGCAACTCAAATATTGAGTAATAGAGCAATTCAACACATGATAAAGACAGTAACAAGTAATACTGATTTCAAATTTTGGTACGTGACCAGCAAGTTCGTGGAAGGGATAAGTCGATCCCAGTGCACAACTGGTACTCATTTTATCGACCTCGAAAGGATAAAAGACTAAATCGATCTCGGTGGAATTTGAACTCAGAACGCAAAGACAGACGAAATACCACTAAGCATTTTTCCTGGTGTGCTAACAATTCTACAAGCTCGCCACTTTGCAGCAAGTAACAGTGAAAGGAAAAAATTATATGAAGCCCGTGTATAAATTTATGTCCCCAAAATATTGACTTCAAATTCTGACACAAGATCATCAATTTCGGGGGAGGCTCACCAGCTCACCGTTGATTACATCCACTAGAGCGCAGAACTGGTACTTCTTTTATTGACCTCGAAAGGCAAAGTCAGCCTCGGCGGAATTTGAACTCAGGACGTAAAAATGGACTGAAATTTGGGGGAGAGAATAGTTGATTACATCGACCCAGTACTCAAATTGGTACTTCTTTTATCGACCTCGAAAGGATGAAAACAAAGTTGACCAAAGATTGCAATTTGAACTCAGAACGTGAAGACGAACGAAATGCCGCTTTGCATTTTTCCCGGCGTATTAACGACTCTGCCAGCTCACCGTTTATACAATAGCATGTAATAATCCTTTCTACTGTAGGCACAAAACCTGACATTTTAGGGGAGGGGGCTAGTCGATTACATCGACCCTGGTGTTTCATTGGTCCTTAATTCATCGACCCCGAAAGAATGAAAGGCAAAGTCGACTTCGGCAGAATTTGAACTCAGAACGTGCAAACGGACGAAATACCGCTAAGCATTTCACCCAGCGTGCTAACGATTCTACCAGCTCACTGTTTATACAATAGCACGTAATAATGAAATGAGAAAATTATATGAAGTCCATTTATAAATTTATCGCCCCAAAATATTGGAAATACTTTTCAATATGCAAATATTCAAATAGCTTCTGACTTCACTTATTCTCACAAATGTCTAGGAAGAAATTACACTAACAAAAATTATTTTTAAACACTAATATAGCAGGACTTACATCTGCATAAAAAGAATCCATTTTTACAGTGTGTTTACAGTGATTGTGTGTGACATCATGTATGCGTCTATGAAGGGATTCTATGATTACAGTACAGTACAGCGCCGCTGATGCTACTGCCTTGTGACCAGGATAGGGCCGGATTATCAAATAAACCAGCGTTAGGAACACAATCTTCAAAAACCAAAAATAATTTTCTTTTCAACCATATCATCAAATATTTTGCTGTATTTTTCAGTAACCACAATATCTACTGACTTCTTTTCACCAGACAAACTGAGTTTTACAAGTGCCATTTTATATGTTAAAGTTTCTAGACCACTCAGCTGTACGCATACAAGTCTCCACTATGTATTTCTGTATTTTCAGTGATTATTGCCGTAAACTCAGATCGCTCTGCATTAAACCACTTGACATTGCATCTACTTTTGAAGGTTTTGATATTTAGTTCGTTTTTTTTTTTTTTTGTTTCAATCATTTTTTATGTTTCAGTTACCATGCTGGCGCACCACCTTGAAGAACTTTTAATTGAATGAATCGACCCCAGTACTTATTTTCTTTAAGCCTCGTACTTATTCCATCGTTTTTTTTTGCCAAACCGCTAAGTTACGAGGACGTAAACAAACTAACACCAGTTGTCATGCTGTGGTGGGGACAAACACAGGCACAAAGACACACACACACACACATCGTCGTCGTCGTCGGCAGCGGCGTTTTATCGTGTGTCCGATTATTTATTTTGTTTCTTCTTGAGCGCTTCTTCCCCTCTGTCCGTGTTTATGCCTCTGGTGACTAAAGAGGCCGATTCTTGCATGGAAGCGTCTATTGCAAAGTTCACAAGGGATCCATGGTGGAGGCTTTGGTTGTTGCAGCTTCCATTTTCTTTTTTGTCGTTTTTCTTCTTTCTTATGTTGTTGAGCTTCAAAATGGTCTGCCACACTGGCGATGGAATGATGCCAGCCGGGCTTATCCTGAGCTTCAATGTCCCAGGCTTTGGGATCGATTCCAGCCAGTTTTAGGTTTTGTTTCAGCTGGTCTTTGTATCGACGGAGAGGACAGCCACGGTGTCTTCTTCCGGTGGAAAGTTCAGCATATAAAATTTGACGAGGCAGTCTGGTTTCTTTCATTCTTGCTAAGTGGCCCGCCCGTAAATTTTTTTTCTTACAAGAGTTCCGGACCCCAATAATGAACTCATTTGCATACAGCCAATCAGAGCTTACCTTGAAAATCCACATACTGTGTACTACTACAGTACAGCCAGTCAGGCATAGAATGGCGTATGCCATTCTGTGAGTATAGCATAGCAGGTCTCACACAAGCACCACATGCCCCCACCATCCTCATAGATCAATTGAGCATCATCTCTATATGGAGCTAACAACATTAGGTACCTATGCTCAGACTGAGATTAGTGATACTGCATGTACCTATTGATATATGCAAGGCGGGCGCAATACGACACAACGCCATATTGATTACGATGTTTCCAGAGCAACACCAACGTTTTAAATTAGGTAGGTATAAAATCAGTCAAAAATTAGGAAACTACACTCTTTTACATTTTCTAGTAAATTACGCAGATTAGCAACACTTATGGCATCATTGGTGAGCAGCTCTCCGTTCACTTTATACAGTAAATTTCACATTTGTCACCCCTATTAACCCGTTTAGAACAGTTAGATTTTGCTATAACGCACATTTTCCACCGAACTCAACCAGAGTATTTTCGTGACAAAGTGGTTACTAGTTTGATAGTTGAGCTCTGATTGGCTGTATGCAAATGAATTCATAACTGGGGTCCGGAACTCTCGTGGGGAAAAAATTTTGCAGCCCGCCCATCTCAGATGATGTTTCAGGATGGTGGCTCGATGCTGCTGCTTTTTATTCTCTCCAAAATGGAGACATCGGTCATATAATCATTCCATTTGATATTCGTAATAGAGCGAAGCTTCTGTTGGTGAAATCGCTCTAGTTTTATGACGTCACTTCGGTAACGAGTCCAGGTTTCACAACCGTAGAGGAGAGTGGAGATCACGACTGCTTGGTAGACACTCAATGTTGTTTGGTGATTCAGATCTTTGCTTTCAAAGACCCTTTTCGTCATTCCACCAAACCCGGTGTGAGCCGCTCGTAATCGTCCTTTTCCAATATGTATTTGTTCGAAAGCAAACTTACTAAGTGTGAAAAGTGGTCGACTTTCTCCAGTGGCGTCTCCAAGATGGTAATGTTGAGGTTTGGAGCTTCCTGACTTAGAACGGGTTGTACCAGGATTTTTGTTTTCTTGCTGTTGACTCTTAGGCCAAATCGAGTGTATGCATTGGTGAAGTTTTTCACCAAATGTTGAAGCTGTTCACTGGAGCGGCAGACTGCTGCATTGTCATCAGCATACTGAAGTTCAGTCATCTTTTGCTTCCTGGTCAGTTTTCGTGACTTCAACCTGGCAAAGTTGAAACATCCCTGTCACATCGCTACCTAATGTTGACTCCTGGATTATCTGAAGGCAGTTCATAAAACATTTCTGCTAGGTATAGGAAGAGGAGCGTAGAGGCCAAAACGCATCCTTGTTTTAATCCGCCAGTGATGGGGAAGTCTTCAGATAGTTGGCTTTGATGGGAGATGGTTCCGGCCATACCATCATGTAATCCCTGTACTAGGTAGCCGTAGCGTCGGAGGACCTTCTACATTGCAAGCCTTGGAACGGTATCAAAGGCCTTTTCGAGGTCGTAGAAAACAAAATAGAGAGGCTTTTGTTATTCTCTACTCTTTTCTTGTATTCGTCGAGCACAAAAGATCATGTCAGTTGTCCCTCTGGATGGTCGAAATCCACATTGTGATTGAAGTAGGACTTCCTCCGCGATGACTTGGAGAGCAGTGAGATGCCACGATAGTTCCCACATCTTTCTGTCTCCTTTTTTGAAGATGTGATGATAACAGCATCTTTGGGGTCTTTGGGAACATGGCCGTTTTCCACATTCGAAGAATCAATGTGAACAGACTGGTGTTTAATAGTAGCTCACTATGTTTTAGAAGTTCCACTTGGATGATGTCTGGGCCAGGGGACTTCCGCTGCTTCATCCGGTTGAGGGAAATCTGGTACTCTTCTTAGGTTGGTGGCCTATTCATCCAGCGCCGAGTTGGATGCATGGGTACGTTCTTCAAGAAGTCTTCCGCTACGCTGGCGTCTTATTTCAGAAAACTCGAGAAGTGTTCTCTCCAGCGTTGAAGGATATCTTGTGGGTCAGTCAGGGTGGTGTTGGAGTCTACTTATTGAAGAGACTCTGTTGATGATCTCACAGGTCCAAAAATTCCTTCTTCCCTGCGTAGAAGCGTTCGAGGTCACGGGCGTCAGCATACCCTTAGAGTTCAACGGCTTTTTGTTGCCACCAGTTGTTCTGCATCTCTTTCAATTTTGTTTGGCATTGTCTTTTGAGCTCTTGATATCTCATTTTCTTGTGCCGCGATCTTGGATCTTGCTCATGAGAGAGGCGGGCTTGCCGTTTTGCATCGACCAGCTGGCTGCTTTCTTGATCATTGTCATCAAACCAGTCCTGATGTCTCCTTTTGCTGTACACGAGGGTGTTTTCAGCCACTTCAGTGATGGTTTTTCGAAGTGTATTCCTTATCCTTATCCATATCCTGGTTGTCAGATAAGATGGATTGATGTTGAGAGTGGAAGATGCATAAAGGGAGCTGATCTCTGGGTTGTTAAGCTTCGATATGTCAAATTTTCTCCTGACTGGTTTTGTTTATCCAGTCTTTGGTTTGTTGTTAACAATTATTCGAAGGCGGATGATGACTAGACGATAGTCTGTCCGGCAATCATCAGTTGTTTGTCGTTCGTGTGATGAGGACGTTTCTTTTGTCTTGTTACCGGATGATGGAGTAGTTCAGGAGGTGCTAGTGTTTCGACTTGGGGTGCTTCCAGGTGGCCCTGAAGCGAATTGGGAGAATCGAAATTTGGTTTTGGTGACGTAGAGAGAGTGTTCAGCGCACAGCCCAAAGAGAAAGAGTCCATTTTCATTGCAGTTTCCATCTCCTTCATTGTTAATAACATTCTCCCATAGTCTGGTCGGCACGTGGCGATAGTAAGGTGACACGCTGTGGGACTGAACCCGGAATCATGTGGTTGGGAAGCAAGCTTCTTACCACACAGCCATGTCTGTGCCTATGTTGTCTCTGAATCAACCATATATTACATTAGCCTGTCCTTTTGTTGCACTATGTAATAAATTTTATTGAAAAACCTATGCTATATATGTCAACATACCTCGTATATTCACGCATAATAACACTCCTAGTTCAACGCATTTCAAATATTGCTTTATCTCAATTTCCGAGTGTGATGTGAGAATTAACTGCTTTCACACCATTTTCAAATTAGTTACTCTTAATACCTTTTGAAAATATTTTCATTAATGGGTGGACAATGTAAATGTAGATAAAGGGAGATGTAAAAAAAGAAAAGATAAAAACAAAGACTTGGGCGTTGGATGCTATTCTTTTCAACATAGATCTAAATAGTGACGGGGTGACGCCTAGTCAGTATTAACGTTTAGAAAAGAAATGGGAAGCGCAAAAAAATAAAATTAGATGGAAAAAGAATGCCGGAAATCAGGTTTGCCCGCCTATTGTGTACCGAATTAATTGAACTTTATTTTATGTGTGGAACATTATGTGTGTGTTGAGAGAACGTTTCTCATATTGTGTAAGAAGCATTATGTACGCAATGCGATACAAAATAGAAAAACTATGGACCCCTCTCCCTCTGTGTTGTGAGAGAATACCAGAAAAGAATGAATGAATGAATGAATGAATGAATGAGTGAGTGAGTGAGTGAGTGAGTGAGTGAAAATTATCTTTCTCGCTAGGCCAACTGACCCGAGGTGGGACAGAACTGTGACGGCTTTCTGCAAGCTCGATGAAAAACTAGATATCTTATAAAGTGAGAGGACTGGGGCGGGAGTGACGCGCAGACACCTCTGAACGACAAGCACTGATTGGTCACGACTGTACCGAGGGCTGTGCTTAATGGTGTACGTGATCGGGAAAAATACCATCGAATGAAATGTTGGCGCAATGTCACACACCTATGCAATGGAGTGATGGCTCAAAACCAAATTTCATACGTGGACATTTTGGTACTGAAGGTAAGCTATCTACCACATCTTGATTTAATAAAGAGATAAGAGAAATAATTTTCGTGATTAGGTTTCAACGGATAATGGTATTCGTTGTTGTTTTTGTTGTTGCTGCCGCTGTTGTTGTCCTTGCTGTTGCTGCTGCTGATGCTGCTGATGCTGCAGCTGCGGCTGCTGTTGTTGTTTAGTCCAAGATAAGCCTAATCAAATAGATTTATGATTAAAGGCACTCAAGCCGTTGTGATCCTATCTTCTTAAAGATATATAGGGCTACATTATCAGGTGTTATTTCCTTATTTAAAACGTTGGTATATAATAGGAGGAAGATTTGGCCGCTATTTCTAGCAGGTAAAGCCACCTCAGAGGGGCTCCCTTATTAGTTTGAATGATTTTTATTAAAGGTCGGTGGAAGATGAGACAATTTGGGCTCAAATCTATTCTCTTCTTACACAGAAAATCTTTACCTATAAGACAGAGTAACCAAATCTCCCTTATGCCATTTTGTATTAAAAAAGGGAAGGATACACTAGACAGGACCGTGATATATAAAAGCGGAATGGTCATGGCTAGAATGCTTTTGATCTTAACTCGTCTCGATCAAGGTTAGCTTGAACCTAAACAATAGCAACAACAATCATTCTCTTGCTGTCATAAAACACAACCGATTTAAAATCTGCTTACTAAACCATTTGATATTACGCGTTTCCCTTCGCTAACGCTGGTCTCAGTTCTGTACCTTTTATCTATGGAGCCAGTGTAACGGAAGTTGACGTGAGTTAGAAGATTGCGCAAAAAGATCGAGAGGTGGTATGTTTCTGCTTGTCTAGCGTACTTTTCTCCAAGACATATCTGAACAACTGGAATACCATTGCTCATGATATACGAACATGAGTTCATGCTCTGAGGTGACTTCTTCCGAAATTCATGGATGGTGAGCAGCGGAGATTATCGTTTGCCAAAATGCATTTTATAAAACTTGTCTCTTTGACTAAGCTATAGTCTTTCATGAAATATAGATCAAGTATAGATGCATTATATCCCTCTACCTATTTGAAGAATGTCATCAGTTAAAGGCTTCACTCTTGTATTGTTAGCAGAGTTAGTGGATAGTTTGAGAGTTGATGTCCTGAAAGATACTACTAATTTCGATGAAGGTTTACGGACGAAACTTTTTTGGAACATTTTCATTTTTAGGGAATTAACGGATATTTTCAAAAAGATCTCTCTGCAGCAGTGCCACCAAGGGATATTACTTGTTTAAGATAAACTGTGCCGTTACAGATATGTCAAAGAAATGGAGGGGAGTACAATAAAATCGTCTTCAACGGAATTGCTTAGTGTGCTCGGATCATTGACTTGTCGAATAGCTTTTATTATTTGTTGAACAGGTGTGGCCATCATCAGCATCTATGGTGTGTGTGTGTGTGTGTGTGTGTGTGTGTGTGTGTGTGTGTGTAAGCACATGTGCGCGCACACGCTAGTCTATGTAAGTATGAGTGAGCAAGGATACACGCCTGTGCTATGTTAGTTATTTCTGTTGTTGAAAATATCAGAAATGATCAAAGCCGACACATTGTCTAACGGCATTTCTTCTGACTTTGCGTTCTGAGTTCAAATTCTACCATGGTCATATTTGCCTTTCATCCTTTCGGAGTCGATGAAATAAATATCAGTTTTGAGCACTGAGATAGCCCCCCCCCCCGCAAAATTTCATTCTGTATGCCTATAGTAGAAGAGATTATTATAAAAAAGGCGGTGAGCTGGCAGAGTCGTTAGCACGCCGGACAAAATGCGTAGGGGCAGTTCTTCTGGGTTTGCATTCTGAGTTCAAATTCTTTCGAATTCGACTTCGCCTCTCATCCTTTCGGGGTTGATAAAATTAGCACCAGCTGAACACTGGGGTTCATTTAACTGACTAGCCCCTTTCCTGGCAGAATCATTAGCGCGTTGGACAAAAATGCCTAGCGGCAATTTTGGGGGTTCTTTATGTTCTGTGTTCAAATCCCATCGAGGTTGACTTTGCCTTTTATCCCTTTGGGGTCAATAAAGCAAAGTATTAGTCAATTACTATGGTAGATGTAATCGTCTGACTTATTCCCTTAATATTGCTGGCCTTGTGTCCAAATTTGAAACCATTATCATTATTTATTCACAGTTGACCTAACCTTATGTTGTTTTGTCAAGTTGCTCTTAGAAGAAAGGATAATTACTACATGAAATAGAGATTTTGCTCTTACTTTTAAACGCGCATAAGGATATCTTCGGAAAGCTTGGAGTTTACACATACAGAAATGACAGAAAAATTATTAATTTGTTGTTGATTTTTTAAGCTTTTTTTTTTTATTTTCTGTTATTTATATACAAAATATGGCTACAAAATTACTGAACCACAACCCTCCGAAGAAAAACTTGCCGAGCCTAGACTATCACATCACACACAGCGCATAAAGAACAAAACAAAACCATTATTTACAATAGCACAACCGTGAAAAAAAAAAGAATATTGATGATCATTCCACTGAAAGTACATTTAGTTTCAATAACGGCAGTATTTCTTTTGTCAACTATAATACACGTACACATATGTTTAAACAATATAAGAACATTACAGATGGAATCTGTTGTGTTCACGTGACAAACCTGATAGCGGCTTTGGATTAGGTTAATTTTCTTGAAAAAGGGTCGAGTTAGGAACACCCTTATGTGAAACAAAGCAGTCTTACACGAGAATGTATACAACAGCGAGCGAAACAAATTATTTTATTTATAACTCTTTTAAGAAGGTGAAGCTTGTAGTGACCTTTGAAACAGCAACAAAATCTTTACACAATGCGACAATCTCTGGATTGAGTGTGGTATTGCTTATGGAACTCTATGATTTGTTTTACGACCGAGAACTCATTTTGCTTTTGCAGTTTTATCTTTTTTTTTCATGGGCTTTAAATCATGTCTCTCTCCCTCTCTCTCTCCCTCTCTCTCTCCCTCTCTCTCTCCACTTCCCCACCTCTCTCTCCACCTACCCCCTCTCTCCCCTCTTTACCCCCTCCCCTCATTCTGTCCCTCGTTCTCCCCCTCCCTCCCCTCATTCTGTCCCCCTCTCTCCCCTCTTTCTCCCCCTCCCTCCCCTCATTCTGTCCCCTCTATCCCCTCTTTCTCTCCCCTCTTTCTCTCCCCTCTTTCTCTCCCCCTCTCTCTCCTCTTTCCCCACCCCACCACTCTCTCTCTCTCTCTCTCTCTCTCTCTATATATATATATATATATATATATATATATCTACCTCCCTGCGTTCGGCATTCAAATCTTGGGAACGACTTTGCTTTGCATCCATTCGAGGTCAGTCGGGCTCAGTAATGTAAGTATTAACCATATGCGATAGAGGAAGCTATTCCATAGACTATACTTCTATTCCACGAAAATTGGTCTTACGTCAGATCAAATGAAACTTTATTATTCTTCTGTGAGCAATGGACTTCGTTGTCTGATATCCGTTTCAGGTTCGTTCGGCCTTCTATCACCAAATCAATCATTCGTTCAATTTTATATTTACTTATTTTGTTGTCGGATATGACTATTATTATTTAGTTCCAGGTTAGCTCTGATTGAATACGTTCAAGAGTATTCTAACCGTGACCATCCCGTTTATTTTCCAACATATTATATCAAGGAGCACTTTATCCAATATCCCGTTCCCTTTTAACAGAGTAGAGTGTAATTTGGAGGAGATTTAGCCATTGTTTCTCGTAGAATCAGCAGCCTTCTTTGTCATTTGTTAGCTAAAGAATACATGTGAAAATCTGAGCCTTTTCTCCGATAAAATCTCTTCATTTGCTACTGCTCCACCATTACCACCGCTAGAAAACCACTAACGCAATTTTCGCACTGTTACTGCCACTATCAGCTCCCCACATCAACTATCCAAGCGCTATATCATATATTGATTTCAAATTTTGGCACAAGGCTAGCAGTTTGTGGAGAGGTGGTTAAGTTGATTACATCGACCCTCATGCTCAACTGATATCTATTTTATCGACTCCGGTGGAAAGTGCTATATTATGTATTATACAATATTTTTTCACCTCAATCATAATCACATTGCAATCATCATCTAACAACTACCACACCTTACAGCATTACGTTACAAGATCCACTGAGCTAAGTAGAATAGATAAGGTTTATTGTTTTTCCCACGATCCAATGATAAGATACATAAAGTTTGAGGGCAATGCCTTATCTAAACGAACATTGCGAGCTACTAAAGGTTTGCTGTTAAAATTCCAGTTTTAAAAGTTTTGTTTCATTTAGGTTTCGTAGTCGAACAATTTTGTTAGATTCCATAAAACCAGTGACCGTGCTGTTGGAGATAACTTGCTTGTTATCTTTGCTTTAAAAGTGATAACTGGAAGCGTAGATGAGGTTAGGATATATACTGAATCTTAAGAACACTTCTGGCTGGCTTATCTAACGGTATATAATTTTATTGAACTTAAACTTGTACGCTGATAACAAAAGATAAACAAGTACAATGTCAGAATATTATATTTCTTTGAAAACATATTTACTGCATCCAACAAAATTCAGTAGATGTTCTGCACACGGAATATACATAGGTCGCTTGTTTGTCTCTAAAACATTTCATTGCATTCCCTTCTGTTTACCAGCCATATTGTTTGCATTATCATATGATATCATTATTGAGATCAACATTGTAAACTTCACTGTAACTTCCTTATAATTACAATTATAACTACTATAACTTCCATACTTTTCCCACTGTGATCTTCCAACTATAGAAAAGTTGGAACGCGTTCAACACGTAAACAGTTAATTGATCCACATAATAAAGAGCAAGTGTAGAGTCCAAAAACACACTGAACTAACCGGCTTTCTCAAATCATCTAAAATTGATTGCCTTACTCAAGTAGAGTAATAGTAGAGTAAGAGGCTTACTACTCATTATTCAGAGGCTGAATAATTTCATTTCATGTTAACCCATTTAATCCTAGTGGTGCCGTACGGCACCGCAAACATTGGGTATAAAAACACTTTATAACAACGATAGGAACAGTAATTTCTATGGAACATGTATTGAGCATGTTAAGAATGGCTCTTGCCTCAGTGTATGATGCAACAGTTTAGAAGCTGTGCGACCTGGGGATAGTGAGCACGTGTGTTTGTAAGCTAATGTGAAAAACATCCTCTGCGGAGATGACTTCTCTAAACAAAAGAGTTACTATTTGTTTGCTAATTCAGGAATATGGTCAAAATATCTTGTATTTTATTAGAATAATATCTAAATACTTTGTTAGAAATAGGAACAAATGAAAATAATCCATAAAATCTATTGCAGTGACGCTTGTTTTGTTGAATTATTTTACGGTGCCATATAGCACCGCTAGGAAATACACAGTACAACCTGTTATTTGCTATATTTTTGGCTTCTTTCCTTGGAACATGGACTTTCAACAATGAAAGCATAGTTTTCTCTTACTATACGTGTTATTACCACTGCCAAGGATGTTATGTTTTTGTCGGTGTTGGTTTGTTTGACTGTTTGTCTGTTTGTGTGTTTGTTAGCAACCTGACTCTAAAAGTTATGGATGGATTCTGATGAAATTTTCAGGAAATGTTCAAAATAGAACAAGTAACAAATGATTAGATTTTGGAGGTGATCCAATGTAAACCAAACTATGGTGGTGGGAGAGGGGCATGCTGCTTGGTAGAGGTCAGCACTTGTCGAGTGCTAAATTTTTTAGTTTTTCACTATTGTATATTTTTTTCAGGAAACGTGAACTGTCGTTGAATGAAATTTTGAGTATTCTTGAAGAGGAAGATGACGGCCCATATGATATTTTCATTGACACCCTCCAACCCACCCCCGGAGGTCACTGACCAGACAGATGAAAATTCGGGAAAAGAAGTCGAAGCTGACACCATTCAACACACTCAACATCTCTCAAGCAACCAACTTCGCGCCCCAGCAGAATTGCAGTCATGAAGTACGAAAATAAAAGATAACGAAGTGATGCAGAAAGAAAGTTCTGCTGAAACATAGGAGGCTTCAGGTGCGGGAAACAAAAGGAAAAAATGCCAAATTACTTGGAAAAAGGCTGAAACATAAGTGATGCCTTCCATTTTTCCTGAGTGTAACTATTCAAAATACAGGGATTTTAGTGAAGTGGAATTATTCTAGCTATTCTATGACGATGATATAATTAAGCACTCAATGAAAGAAATGACAAAATACTGCTTGAAAAAGAACTACACTGATATGAATATGTTGTTGTTGGCACTCCGTCGCTTACGACGTCGAGTGTTCCAGTTGATCCGATCAACGGAACAGCCTGCTCGTGAAATTAACGTGCAAGTGGCTGAGCACTCCACAGACACGTGTACCCTTAACGTAATTCTCGGGGATATTCAGCGTGACACTGTGTGACAAGGCTGAGCCTTTGAATTACAGGCACAACAGAAACAGAAAGTAAGAGTGAGAGAAAATTGTGGTGAAAGAGTACAGCAGGGTTCGCCACCATCCCCTGCCGGAGCCTCGTGGAGCTTTTAGGTGTTTTCTCTCAATAAACACTCACAACGCCCGGTCTGGGAATCGAAACCGCGATCCTATAACCGCGTGTCCGCTGCCCTGACTACTGGGCCATTGCGCCTCCACGATATTAATATATCCTTGAATGAATTCAAAGTGTTCCTTGCTATTTTCATAGTTTCAGAATATAATCAATTACCTCGTCGCTATATGTATTGGCCACATACGTCGGATACATTCAATGAAGCTGTCAGTAATGCTAATGGACGCGACCAGTTTGATGCTATAATGCTTCACTTCAATGCAGAAGATGATATCAATAAAAGTGATAAATTTGCAAAACTGCGACCGTTCATATCTCATTTACAAAAGAAATTTATGGAACATTTTGTTCCAGCACCAAGTATTTCACATGATGAAGCAATGGTGGAATATTTTGGCAAGTATAGCTGCAAGCAATCTATTCGCAATAAACCTATAAGATTTGGATACAAAATCTGGTGTCAAAATTCGTCTTCAGGATATCTAATAGCCTTTGATCCCTATCTACTGTGGAAATGTAGAATTAGAATCGACGTATGGGAAGTGTTCATCAGCAGTACTTCATTTACTGGATTGCTAAAGTGATGAGAAAAAACACCTTCCTTATCATGTATATTTTGATAACTTGCTCACATCAGTGCTACTTCTAAATCAACACAAAACTTTGGGATACAGTGGTACTGGTACATTGAGAGCAAACAGATTAAATGCTTCGTATCCTATTTCTTCTATGCGCTGTTTTGATAAAAAAAAAGAAGAAGAACGAGGCCCTTCAGAGACTGTCACCGGAGTCCTGGAATCCAATGGTATAAAAATTACCAGATGGAAGGATAACACTGTTGTAACAATGGGATCCACCGATTATGAGAAGAACCCTGTTAGCAAAGTCAAGCGTTGGTCTAAGGAGAAGTCAAAACACATATAGGTACCAAATCCTGGTTTATAATTACAATAAGAATATGGGAGAAACCGATCAGATGGACCAAAACATCAATTCATATCGCATTGGCATACGTGAGAAAAAATGGTGGTGAAGTCTTTTCACTTGGACTGTAGATGTCTCCATTCAAAATGCTTCGATTTTAGCACGAGGAAAAGGTCTGCATTGGAGCAACTGGACTTCAGAAAAGCAGTTGCCATGTCATACTTGCGAAGATTTCAGGTTTAGCCAAAATGTTCCGGCAAAAAAATGGAAGTCATGTCCAGGAGATTCTGATATACGATACGATGGTTCTGAACACTATGTGCTATCAGTAGCAGGGAACAAGCGACGAAAATGTCAGGGAGAATTTTGTAAATCACAACTCGAACTAAATGTGAAAAATGCGATGTGGGTTTATGTATCTAGTGTTTTGCAGATTATCATAAAAAATAATCTGTTACTGTTGTGACTAACTCATAATGTATGGAATATATGATAAAGGAGCATTTTTTCAATAATAATTACCATAAAATGTATCATATTGCCTTTACTTTTTATTTTTGTTATTTACTGAATAAAAAGGAAGAAATTACCACAGTTTTTTTGTACCCTTATTATCCTACCGGTGCCATATGGCACCTGGGTTTGTTTAAGTATGTATTTTGAATTTTACATTTCTGGCTTCAAATTGATATAACTGGTGTTTAAGCTAACCCTTTAACAAAGTTTCAGCAAAATCAGAAATAAAGTTATCCTCAGAACAAATAGGTTAACTGAGACGAATATGAAGGAGACCAACACATGTTTCCATATTGTTTTATGTAGTCGGAAGAATTCATTCTGACAGGCCAAGGTTGTTGCCATTATTTTATGATCCAAAAGTTTCATTTTCCCTCCTAAGACGTAGGCCATGTTCTGTTAAATTCCGTATTACTGCAACAGCACACACATGGACAATCTATTCTGTTCGTCTTAAAGCTACTGCTGAACCACGTTTTCTTGTTAAGTTTATCTGCAAGAACGTTCTGGGCTTTTCAAATTTTCCATAACTTTGAATTGCGTGACATTTTACTAGTTTGAAAATCTACCGGAAGCTATCGTTGCATCTGATGTTGAAAATTTTTGATAACGCTGTAAACACAGGCAGTTGTTAGAGAGGACACTAGCCATGCCTGATGGCTTATTTCTTAATTAATTTTTCTGGAATCAAAAAAGTTTTTTTGAATAATATGAATATCTATCATTGATTTTTGATGACACTGTAGTTTTCAAATTGGCCATCCCTAAATATCCAAGATGAGAGTTCGATCTTGATTAAGACACCCCATAAACCAAGATCATTGAGTTCCATAAATTTTGTTGTTTCAGCTGAAGACTTTGGTTCTGTCCTGCTCATATCTATTCATTTCCGGTGTTTTTCTCAGCTGCAATCTTATAAATAGAGATATTAGTTTGCCGTTGTCTTGGATTTTGTTGATTGCCTTGGGTTTGTCGATCGTTATCAGTTGCTGGAGTATAAAACATCTGTCAAGTGTTGCTACTTTTTGACGTTGCTCTTTAAAACGTTGCCTTCTTTATCTTTTCCACTATCAGCTCTTAAATGTTAAATTTGAGCTTCAAATATGGTATAATATCATATATACTTCACATTTTCCAGTTAATTATTCAAATAAGCTAAAAAGAAGGCGAAACACTAAATTTAAATTATTTAAATTATTGGTTAAATACATATATTGGTTTCGAATTTTGGAACAAGGCCAGCAATTTCGAGAGGTGGGTAAATCGATCACATCGACCCCAGTACTCAACTGATATTTATTTTATTGACCCCGAAAGAATGAAAAGCAAAGTCGACCTCTCGGAATTTGGACTCGGAACGTAAAGACGGACAAAATGTCACTAAGCGCTTTGCCCGACACAGCAACCATTCTGCCAGCTCGCTGCTTTCAGCAAAATGAATACAGGCATATCCGCGTTGCGGCTACTTCATGTTACCAGATTTCGTGCTTACGGAAATTGTAAAGTATGATCGTTAATTTCGGGATGCAGTCTGTAAGTTCGCATTTGCAGAAACTCGTATTGCATAGTTTTTAAACTGTTAATAATTTAAAAGTACACTAAGGCGGTGGGCTGGCAGAATCGTTAGCACGCTGGGTATCAGTCTTTACGTTATGAGTTCAAATTCCACCGAGGTCAACTTTGCCTTTCATCTTTTGAGTACTCGGGTCGATGTAATCGACTTATCTCCTCCCTGAAATTGCTGTCCTTGTGCCAAAATTTGAAACCAGTTTAAAAGTACTATTTATTCTTAGCTTAATAGCCACTTGCGTTTTAGTTAAAATCAAAGTATATAAAGGACGCAACAAAATGCATTGTGGGGCAGAATGAGTAATGAATAAATTCAATAAATTCTTCAATTCAACACGCAAATATATAAGGAAAAGAGCTACAATGATAATCTTGTGTTAAGATTTTACATATAGTCAAGTTTCATTAATTTCATATCATATGCCAATTTTCGAAGATCTTTTTTTCATTTAACCGAGTTACTTTGTAATGTTTGTTGCATTTTTGATTTTTTTTTATGTCTTAGGATGGATATCGACGTGTATGAGTCTTACTTCAAATGTAATCCTGGAAAATGGGAAAATCAAATTTAATTTTCGTTGTCCTATTCATTCTATCCCACCTAAATTTATCTCTTGCATGATCAAAGAGAACAGAAATATATTTTCTGAAACAGTGTTCTGGATATGTTATAGGGCTTTCGATGCTTTTAGCGAATGTCATTTGCCTTGCTGACATAATTTTTGTAAGGTGGCGAACATTTGTAAAAATTTTTTTCATAGTCAAAATGTAGTAAATAATACTCATTGTGGACCCCACCTCCACTACCTAATTAACGGGTTGAAGAACAAGCTTCACATTACACATATACATGCACACACATACACACATGTATATATAATGTACATAATGTGAGTATATATATATGTGTGTGTGTGTGTGTGTGTGTGTGTGTGTGTGTGTGTGTATGTATATACGTGTGAATGTGTGTACGTATGTATGTATGCATGCATGTATGTATCATTCAACTACGGAAGTAGTTGAATAATATTCTTAAGGTCGCAATTCATTCACACGCAGCATCTTCAGATCATTGTCGCTAATTCAGTTCTTAACCAAATTGAAAACATTTTTGAAAACCAAATTGTTAAGAACTTTGAAGAAGGCCGGTCCCGAGCTACATTTTGGCATAAACAAATTGAGATTTGGTCCAGTAGAAAAAAGTTTACATCAAACTTTATAGCAACGTTATAGGAGAGTAAGAAATGCCTCCAATCAAGTTTAGATCTAAATATTTTTTATTATTTTAAAAGCAAAATATATTAAACTTAGCTTCAATGAAAGAAGAAAGCATGAAGAATTTCATAGTTTTAATGCCATGCAACAAAAATTTGTATAAAAAAAAGTTGTGAGGTAAAATATCACGAAAAAATATAAGTAAGGTAAAAAAAATTGTATTGAAGTATAATTGACATTTTTATTTTAAAAACAAACTTTATTTTAATTAAGCGTCATAGATAGAGCTCAATTTGAGGAATTCCATGGTATCAATCTCATGCAATGAAGTTTTAAAAGAAAAAGTTATGAGTGTTTATTTCTGAAATTTGAGGGTGATAATATAGTTCTATACTTTTTTATGGATATAGTTCTATAAGGGACTTTTAATATATGTCACTGGCATCATTGAGGTAAGGAAAAAATTATCAACGACACCACTAATTTGCAATTAGTATAATTGTGTCATCTTATTAATTAATGAAATTGTATCATAAAAATGAAAAAAATAAAGTCGGAGGTAATGATCATGGATTTTTGGGGGCGGAGATTCCGAATCTGCAAAAAAATCTGTATTTCAAAATTTAAACCCTCCCCTCCCTTTCACCCCCCCCCCCCCCCCGCCCTAAATTTCTTAAATTTTCACTTTTTAAAAAAAAATCTTTTAGACGAAATACGTAGAAAAATACGGAGATTATGATTCTGAAAAAAAAAAAAATGTTGTAAGATTTCAATTTTTCAAAATCAAATAATAAACACCCCCTCCCCCTCCGTCCTATGACAAGAAGTGAAATTAAAGTGTTTTCTCTTCTAATGTTTCACGCATACATAGAATTATAAAATAGCAGACGCAAAAAGTATCTAAACAGGAAACCTGACATGCTAGAAATACGTTTTCAAAATTTTAATACGAATTACCAAAGAAAAAAATTTCAAAATTTAAATCCGCCCAATCAGGAAATCTGACAAGCAAGAAACAACAGCCAAACCGAGGATCAACTTCCTAAATACGAATTACCAAAAGAGGAAAAAAATTGTAAATATCATTTTGTTGTGTGCAAAAAATTTTTATATACCTCTCTTAATTCCAAAAGACGCTAAATCACATATTCGTCATGAAACATTAGTAGAGAAAACACTTTAATTTCACTTCTTGTCATAGGGTAGAGGGGACGGGGGTTGTTTTTTGTTTTGTTTTTGAAAAATTGAAATTTTACAGATTTTTTTTTTTTTTCAGAATCAGAATCTCCGTATTTTTCTACGTATTTTGCCAAAAAAAAAAAATTTTAGTGAAAATTTAAGAAATTTAGGTGGTGGGGTGAATGGGGGATTTAAATTTTGAAATGCAGATTTTTTTGCAGATTCGGAATCTCCGCCCTCGATATAGTGTGTTTCTATAAAAAAGAAAACAAAAAAAAATCGCAAAGGGGGTCCATGATCTTTACCCCCGCCAGAAATTTTGGCAACAGCCTACCCATTTTGACAATTTTTCGTTTTAACTCGGAGGCGTGTGTGCGCAGCTCAGCAGTTACCTTACGGCGTTTGGTAAATTCCGTAAAAAAATTGTATTTATTTATTTTTGTGAGTGGAAATGTACATTTTGTTTGAAGTCAGCATAAAGTGAAAGAGGATGGAAATGGACATGGATGTGTGTATGTGTTGATAGGGGTTGCGAGACAGAAAGTGTGTGTTGTGTGTGTATGTGTAAGAGAGAGAAGAGATGGAGAGAGAGAGAGAGAGAGAAGAGAGAAAGAGAGAAGAGAGAGAGAGAGAGAGAAGAGAGAGAGAGAGAAGAGAGAGAGAGAGAGAGAAAGTGTGAGAGAAGGTATGTGTTGCTCTGTGTGTGTGTGTGTGTGTGTGTGTGTGTGTGTGTGCGTGCGTTGTATGGCAGAGAGAGAGAGAGAGAGAAAGTGATAGCGTAAATTTTATTTAGTTACTTATACATACATCCAAAAATATTGTCATGAGAACACACACCTTCACTCAGGGACTGACTTTTTCTCTTTCCATCACACGCACACATAAAAGACATGTATGCATATGTATTTATGCATGTACGTGCATACGACAGATAATAGGTGTACGTATGCGTGTGTGTGCTTGTGTGATTGACCCTAGCCATTTTGCACATACATGACAACACCTCTCTCTCCCTCTCTCTCTCAGTCAATCACTCACGCACTCATTAAAAAAAAATGCGAGAAAAACTAAATGAATAAATAAAAAATTGCGTTATCACTCTTTCCCTTTCTCTCCCTCTCTCTCTCTCTCTCTCTCTCTCTCTCTCTCTCTCTCTCTCTCCCTCTCTTTCTCACACACACAGAGCAAGACACACCTTCTCTCTCACTCAGTCAAACACGCTAAAAAAGATGCGAGAAAAAGTAAATAAATAAAATTTATGACATCATCTTCTCTCTCTCTCTCTCTCTCTCTGACAACACACACCTCTCTCTCTGACAACACACACCTCTCTCTCTCAGTCAATCACTCACACACACACTCCAAAAAGATGCGAGGAAAAATTTTAAAAATTGTACGCTGTCATTCTCTTTCCCTCAAACGCACACAACAACAACAAAAACACACCTTCTCTCTCTCTCACTTTCTCTCTCTCTCTCACTTTCTCTCTCTCTCTCACTTTCTCTCTCTCTCACTTTCTCTCTCTCTCACTTTCTCTCTCACATACACACACAACACACACTTTAAATTTATTGTCCAATTTTCAATAAGGTAAAATCTTAAATTATCAATTGGCACGTTATTAATTAGCATAGTAGCATAGCCTGAAAAAAACATGGAAAATACACGGAAAATGCGAGCAAGAGAAATAAGACTCTTAAGGTTATAAACCTGGAAAATTATAGGACAAGTTATTACACTTGGAAAAGTTCAGGACAATTTATGACATCTGGTAAAGTACAGAACAAGAAAATTTTTACTTAAAATATTGCAGCTAAGGATAAAATTTGAATATTAAAAATATTTGATTTTAATTTACAAAGTAACATTATAATTAAAAAAAGGTACCATCATTTTGTTAAAATATTGACACACTAGAATACTTAAAAAATGAGAGCCAGAAGTACCAATATATAGCTAAGGTTTTATGCAAAGTGGAACAGTATATATGGTAGGCAAATTCAAGACTAAAAATGTGAAGACTTGGCAATAACTTTGGCAATAACTCAAGCAAATTTTACTGTGAATTTGTTGTATATAGATTTTACTGTAATATATAACTCATTTTTTTATTATTCTATCTATTGTACTAATTATGTACTATTACTTTTTTTATAATATATTTTCAAATTTCTAATTATTAATTAATAGTTATAAAAAGGATTTTTTTTAAAGGGCAAAAAATATTTTCAGTTATTTTTTATTTCTAATAGAAGTAACAAGTAATAAGAAATAGAAGTAATAACTTGTAATATTTTTTTCATTTCAATAAAAGCTAATATTTTCTAAATCTAAATATTTTATTTGAATTTTTATCCTTAGCTGCAATATTTTAAGTAAAAATTTTCCTGAACTGTTCCAAGTATAATAACTTGTCCTGTACTTTTCCAGGTTTGTAATCTTAAGTATATTATTTCTCTTGCTCGCATTTTTCCTGTAATGTATGTACGTATGTATGTATGTATGTATGTATGTATGTATGTATGTATGTATGCGTGTGTGTGCTTTTATCATCAATACGAACACAACCACCAACAGCATCAGTAACAGTAGTATATAGCATGAAGTATAAGCAAATCCATTTCAAATAAAACACATAATGTGGTATCCTGGTGTATTTTAAAAATTGAACGAAATGTCTTTTGTCCTACATATATGAGGATTGACTTGAGCCACAACAATACAGTTAGCAAGAACAGTATTACTACTACAACACTAACAATACCTGTTCACCATCACTAACATTTAAACCAATGAAACCCACATCATCCCCACTGTCAACCCGCCAACTTTTGAATCCAACTGACCACAACAGATATCAGCATGTACACGAACACGTGTGTGCATGAGTGTGTGTACCAATGCTTGTGTATGAGAGAGAGAGGAGGAGAGAGAGGGGAAGAGAGAGAGGGAAGGAGAGAGCGTGTGTGTGTGTATGTGTGTGTGTGTGTGTGTGTGTGTGTGTGTGTGCGTGTGCGTGCGTGCGTGTGCGTGCGTGCGCGCGCATCTTAAATCGGAAGCGCAAGGGGCGAATTGCCTATAAAATCTGGTAAACCTTTACCTAACTGTAATCATATAGTACTTTCTTATCCTCAGTCCTTCACTTTTTCATCTCATTTTCATTATTGCATGAATAGGAATAAAACAATCTTCCTCTCTCAGAAATCAGATCTTTACTAGACCAATTTTTTTACTACATTTTTTGTTGAGGATAACTAATCGTCGCTACTGCTAGATTTGCCCTCAATTTAAGACATCAGCAAAGAAGCTATCAAGTAAACTTGAAGGCTGTAGTGCAAGAAGGAACCGTTAATGGATTACACTGGGTATTGAACTCGATACTTTAAAAAGACTCGAGGTGGATGTAAAACTAAAGTATATAGCCAAGACATTAACTCTTGCAGCGTGTATGGTGTAAACAATATCTGACAATAGAGAAAAAATTATGTCAAGTGCTCAAGAAGGTACTTCCATAGATCTAATATAATGCTTAAAATGGAACAACTTTTGAGTGCATGCATCAAGTGTTTGAATCGGCGTAATATGTTGATAAACATGATGGAAAAAGGAAAGTGAAACTTCATATGAAGGACCCATTTTGGATAGTAAAGTCTGGTTTGAAAAGTTTAAGAAGCGCACGAATTTGCACAACATAAAAATGATTGGTAAAACTGCGAAAGTTAATACAGAGGGCTGCTACTAATTATCCTGAGTATTTGAAGAAAATGATTGCTGAAAGGGATTACACACCAGAACAAGTATACAATATTGATGAAACTGCACTTTTCTAGAAGTGCATGCCTGCTACAACTTCTATTTCTCGAGAAGAAAAATCAACACCAGGATTTAAAGCTTCCAAAAATCGTCTGACACTTCTTTGGGAAGGAAATGCTACTGGTGAAAGGAGTCACAATATTTCCAACAAAGAATTTTCTTTTAGACAATACACGGAGCCACCAAGCGAACTTAGAAGACCTTTCTGATAATGTGAGAGTAAAATATAGCCTGCAGAATGCAACTTCTTTGTTCCAGCCAATAGATCAAGGTATGATAGCCAACTTAAAGACATTATATGAGAACTTTCAAACAACTTATGAAGGCAATTGACAGGAAGGATAAACTTACAGTCAGAAGTTCCTGGAAAACAGTCTTCATAATGGATGCTAAATCATGGGATGAAGTGAAACTTTCAATTTTGAATAGTGTTTAGAAAAGTATATGGCCAGACAGTATCCGTGACTTTACAAGTTTTCCGCAAGCAGAAAGTCAACATCAAATTCGGAAAGATATAATTGATAATTGCAAAGGATATAGAATTTGAAGAAGTCATAGAGGATGATCTGATTCAGTAGCTAGAATCCCCAGAAACGAATTTTACCCAACTAGGAGCTGAGGCTTTTAGAAAAAGAACAAGCTGAGAATGCAGGTGAGCCACTTAAATTGGCTACAAAAATTATTGCTAATAGTTTGGCTTTATAGAAAAAGGTCTGCAGGTTTTTGCTGATAATGATCCTAATTGTGAATGTAACATAAAAATTATAAGCGGTGTTTATAATGACCTCAGTTCCTATACTAAGCTCTACAAAGAAATGATGCGTCATAAACAACATTTGACTTCAGATAAGTTCTTCATCCCTCAAGCTGAAGTTCGTGATGATGAACTATAAGATAATAAATATTCTTTTCTACTCTAGGCAGAAAGCCCGAAATTTTGGGGGAGGGGCCAGGCGATTAGATCTACCTCAGTACACAACTGGTACTTAATTTAGCGACCTCGAAAGGATGAAAGGCAAAGCTGACCTCGGCGGAATTTGAATTCAGAACGTAGGCAGACGAAATACCGCTAAGCATTTCGCCCGGCGGGCTAACGTTTCTGCCAGCTCGATCCTTCTAGTAACGCTCATTCCACCACCGTTCCTCACACAGTAGGCAACATCTTTTGTAGACTAAATAGTAAGAACGTACTCTTACGATATTACGTTTCTTATTAACTCCCGAACGTATTCCTCTTGAAATGTTTCTGTCGCTTTTACGTATCTACGCATACATCGTGCCGTGTGTTTAGAAATTGTTATTTTCATGTATACAAAGGTAATCGTGTTGCTTTCTCTGCCGTTTTCTTGTGCTTAGTATTTCTTTTCTTTTTTCTGAAAAAGTCTTTTGGAACGCAGTCTCACTTGATAATAGGAAAATCTATAGGATAATTAATTTCGATATTACGCTTCTTATTAACTCCCTAACGTATTCCTCTCGAAATGTTTTTGTTGTTTTTACGTATCTACGCATATATCGTGCCGTGTGTTTAGAAATTATTTTCCTGCATACAAAGATAATCGTGTTGCTTGTTCTCTGTCGCTTTCTTGTGCTTAGTATTTCTTTTCTTCTTTTCCGAAAAAGTCCTTTGGAACGCAGTCTCACTTGATAATAGGAAAATCTATAGGATAATTAATTTCGCATTACAGAATTTCGCGTTACGGCCAGATTTTCAGGATCGTATTACTTCCATAAATCGAGGGATTCCTCTATATTAAAAAAAATAGGTTTTTGTTTTTTTATTTTTGTATGACGTGTAATGCATAGTATTCCCAATTTTCATGCAACAACAAATTATATTTTGAACTATAAATGTTCCTGAAATGAAACTGCCGTGGAAGGACTAATGGCGAGTTATAATTTCTGTGCCGAAGTAAGCAGTTCTTTAGCTTTTGTTCACGTAGGTGCAGGCATGGCCATGTTCTTAAGAAGCCCAGTCTGCAACAATGAGGTTTTGAACTCACCTCACAGCGTAGTTTGGGCAAATGTCTTCTATTATAGCCCCAGGCCGACCAATGCCTTGTGAATGAATTTCGTCTATGCCTTTGCGATTGTGTTTATTCCCAACCAACACTATGATGGCTTGTCAACCAATGTTGGTTTGTTTACATTCCAGCAATATAATGGTTTAACAAAAGACATTAGCAGAATACGTTCAAAACTTTTCAAAATATTAGTTCTGGTGAGTGGGGTAGAGTCGATCTGCTCGATTAAAAGTCTTCGAGGTGGTGCTCCAACATGGCGGCTGGTCAATAACTGAAACAAATAAAAAGATTAGAAGATATTTGTATATGTTTTCAGACATTTTTTTCAGGTGCTTGCTATTTGTGAGTCCCAAGGTTCACCGCGTTTAGCTATCTGCAAGTCATGCTCCAAGCAGCAACTTAAATTTGACGTTGCAAATCTACGAAAGACTTGTCAATAATATAAAACTTACGAGGTAAACAGCGCGTTGTTAATTCTAGCAATAAAAAAAAAGGGTAAAAACAATAGCTTGTTCGACGAATATTATTAGAATAAATTTTTGTGTGTGTGAAACTAAGACTGCGCTCTGAAAACTAAACGGAGAAAAAAAATTAAAACCGAAACAAGTCTGGAGACAGATCAGTGTCCAATTGTTTTAGAAAATATAAATAAATGTCAGACTGATTTTGTATTAATAATATACATACTTGTTCCGGCATGATCTATTTATGGAATTCTATGTTGAACAGCCATCTGTTATCTTAGTCAACACCCAGACAAACTGACATACATAAAAACACGCGCGCATACACATAACACACACACACACACACACACACACACACACACACACACACACACACACACACACACACACACACACATAGTACGTACGTACATACATAGTACATACATAGTACGTACGTACGTACGTACATACGTACATACATACATACATACATACATAGAGAGATCATATTTGAGTCTCCAAGGAAATATGACTAAGCTTATTCCGATTTATACTGAGGGGAGAGAGGGAGGAGGGAGCGGGTTGTGAGTGGTGTGAAAGGAAACGAAAGAAAATCTTGGTTTTGTAAAAGAAAACTTGGCTTCAGAGATGTTGTTTAAATGAGTGTATATGTATATAAATGTGTATATATGTATATATATATATGTATGTATATATGTGTATATATATATGCATATGTTTGTATATATGTGTATACATATTTACATGTATGTATATATATGTATATATATATATATATATGTGTGTGTGTGTGTGTGTGTGTGTGTGTATGTATATATATATATACATATGTGTGTGTATATATATACGTATATGTATTATGTATATATATATATATATATATATATATATATATATGTATATGTATATATATATGTGCGTGTGTGTGTGTGTGTTTGTGTGTGTGTGTGTGTGTGTGTGTGTGTGTGTGTATGTGTGTTTGTGTGTGTAGAACAATAACAAGACTATGCCATTTTAATCCCGAGCAAGGCCGAGTATCTCTGCTAGATAAAACAGGGGACAACTGATGAATGGAATGTTTTTTATGTTGCCTGTCTCGTTTCCCTATTTGTTTCTTTCGTTGTTCGAAAAAATGTTCGTTTTCTATGTTTTTTGTTATTTATTTTCTTGTTTCTCATTTTGTTGACGTTTTTTTGACGTCCTGTACCCAGATATGCATGTATATATACATATATATGTAGGTATGTACATATATGTATATATATATATATATATATATATATATATATATATATATATATATATATATATATATGTATATATAATATAATTTATATAAGGGCATTATTATAAAATAATGCCCTTATATAAATTATATTATATATATTTATGGAAAAAAATGATGGGTTTTTTTTTCCTTATGAGGTATTTTCACGCTGACTACTTGATAAATTCTTATAAAGATTTTATCCTTATATTATATTATATATATATATGGTAATTAATCATATATTAATTAATTATCAGGAGGCCAGCACATCTAAAGAATCAAAGAGATTCAGAAATAATATCTGCAATCTCGACGCAGTAAATATTTTCTGCAGATATATTCCTGGAATTAGCGCGCCAAAACGAAGACTTTTGAATTTCACCATTAAGCTGTAATTAGCAGAACCATATACACGCGCACCCATGGCGGTGGGCTATTTTGTATACGATTCTGATGATTGCGGTTACATTACAAATCAGGCTGAAGAGGAATGGACAATCGGTAAGATTTGTTAAATCCGAAACCGGTACCTGTTTAATAGTGTTTTTTTAGGTGATTTTAAATGTCTTGCCCGCTTACGTTTTGGTATACTGCTATATTTCATGCTGAGAGCAATTTAGGTCTTAATGGACACAAGATGTGATTTATTTCTAGCACATTAATTGTCCACGTTAGTGGTCAACGTTATTTTTAAATATATATATATATATATATATATAATTGTTAAAGAGGACAACAAACGTTAAGGCAAGGCAAACATCTGAAATCATATTCATTATTATTACTGGAAAAAATTCAAAGTCTTACAGCTGTTTCTGGGATATCTGAGATTCTTCTCTTTCCACATCTCCTTATTACTTTACTCTTGTCCTCTATGTCGTCATTTCATTAATCTATACCCTTCTCATTTTCCTTGCTTGTCTCCGATGACGGAATATGCTATACTGTGGGATATCCCAGAAACAACTGTAAGACAGAATTTTTCTTTCAATAATAATAATAATGTATATGACTTGAGACGTTTGCCTTGCCTTAACGTTTGTTGTCCTCTTAAACAATTATATATCCGCTATATCGGAAATCTGCAATGACTCCATAAATACTGTCTTGGCTATAACGTTGGAGCCCTAGTAATCCGTTACAGCACTTATCTGGCGTACCTAATCGTTTAGATCACCCATACTTTGTGTGTGTGTGTGTGTGTGTGTGTGTGTGTGTGTGTGTGTGTGTGTGTGTGTGTGTGTGTGCGTGTGTGCGTGCGCGCGTGCCTGTGTGTATACGGAGTGTCCCAAAATTAAGGCTACCAACCTTTTTTAATTTTACCAGAGCAAAATATTGTTATACTTCGGGTCCGAGCGTTATAATATACTGGGAAAGGAAACACAATTATGATACTATCATTTTTATTCGATATAACCAATCACAGCTCTAAGTCTAGGTGCGAATGTTTCACACGTAGCACGCAGCTGTTCTTGTGGAATCGAAGCCCATTCCTAATGCAGTTTTACCGTGAGAGCGTCGAGCGAAGCATGAGGAGTGCTTGAGACCCTCGTCTCAAAACTGGACCAAATAGAAAAATCCAACGGGTTGAGATAGGGGCTTCTTGAGGACAATACATCCTTACCTATGAACGACGGGATGTTTTTTTTCTGAATCCAGTGTTGTGTCTGTTTAGAGCTATGGGATGGTGCCGAGTCCTGTTGGAGGCTCTAAGGTGCGCCTTGAAAGTCCTCTTTCGCCCATGGAAACAGTCCTGCTTTCAGAATGTCGCTAATGTGCCGCTGGGTATTAATTTTATTACCCGAGAGCACAAAAACGAAGGGAAACTTCGCAGTGGCTGTCACATCTGCTCAAACCATAAGTGACTGTGGTTTTGACGTCGATTTACGAGTCTACTCGCGACGGAGTCAGATACCCTCCAAAGTCGATCATTTTGGTGGCTTACTGTCAGTTCGATGTCAAATTTCTTTTCATCAGTGAATACTAGGCTGAGCAGCGTATCTTCAGAAATCTGACACAGAATACGACGACTTCTCTCGAGTCTTATAAATTTGCGTGAGTTCGTGACGGTAGATCATCTTGTAGGGGTGGGTCCTGAGATCCTCCTTCAGCACTCGATACATGGGTGCTTGGCTTATTTTTGCTGTGGCAGTTAGTTTTCTGACGGAATGACAAGGATTTCGTCGTATCTTTTCTCTGGTACCTTTGATAAGCTGAGAGATCCGTACACTTTTTTTCGGCCAAGTCCAGGTGGAACCAGTCTCTTGCAATTTCTTTACAATTTACCAGGCTCTTGTTCGGTTAATTTTAAGCTTTTATGCTATAGGTGTATTACTTTCACCTCCTTTGTGGATGGCTATGATTGTATTTAGGTCAATAGTCATTATCTAATTTATAAATCTGAATTTATTTAGTCTGAAACAAAAAGAAGACGCACTAAGCTTTTATAATGACGTATAATTTTTATATATTATCACATTTATTGATGGTTATTAAAGCCCGAAACTTTGGTTGCCTTAATTTCGGGACACCTTATGTATACACACACACACACACACACACACACACACACACACACACACACAAATATATATATATATATATATATATATATATAAAGGAGGCCACTCGGTGGACTGCTAATGTGCTAGAAGAAGATCACATGTCATGTGTCTACTAAGACCGAATAATTCTCAAATGGAATTCAGTCAGCGAAGTAACAAAAACGTAAAACGGGCAAGACCAGTGAAAATTACACAAAAAAATACAATTATCTGTAAACATATGTTTCGAAATTAATACTTTCTTACCGAAAATATTTGTTTCTCATCAGTATAAAGCGTTAGATAAATACAATTTAGAGAATCGCACACTAATTTGTACGCCACAAGGAAAGCACGTGTGTACAGTTCTATTAAATTATATTCTATGGTAAGATTCAAAAGTCTTCGTTTTTTCGCGCTAAATCCGGAAATATCTCCACAGAAAAACGTTCCACATCAAATATACTAACTCTGAGAATTTGCTTATGGTTAATTAAATTAAACAATAGGGTAAAAAATTGGATATTAATTAATATCAGCTTAATACCAGGTAACAAGCACATTAAAAGAATCCGGGAAATTCAGAAAAAATATCTGAGATCTCAAAGGATTATTGTATATGTATATATAAAAATATATATGAAGGAGGCCAAATATATAACAAGTTGGAATTATCATGTTTTCAGAACTCAACGAAAGGACCACGTGCGCATGCAAGAAATAACAGTAAATTATGAATGTCATTCTTAATTTTAATTTCAATTGTATTTTATTAATAGTCCTTTTCTCTTCTCACATATTTTATATTCATTTTTGATAAGGTTTTTCAAAAAAACCGAAACATGTAAATTAATTAAAACACCCAAAAAATGTTTTAAAAAAGTGGCATTTTCATTTTTATTCATTTTCAATATCTACTTACTCATGTGGTACTTTTACAAATCTTTTCAAATATATATATATATATATATATATATATATATATATATATATATATATATATATATATATACTTTTATTCTTTTACTTGTTTCAGTCATTTGACTGCGTCCATGCTTGAGCATCACCTTTAGTTTTGACAAATCGACGCCGGGAGCTATTCTTTGTAAACCTAGTATTTATTCTATCGGTCTCTTTTGGAGCACGCTAATGAAATGCATTTCATAAAATATTATCTGGATACGATGAAAGAACATAGGAATATGAAACTGAGCCACAGGAAAAAATAAGGACGATGGCTAGGTAACGGATGGTTACTACCCGGATGTAAAAACAGACAGGTAACGTGTTAGCTTTTCTATTTGGTTTACTACAAATAAAAAAAACATCTAGATTAGATAGGTAAAGAAATATTTAAAATGTTACTCCTTTACTCTCTTTTACTCTTTTACTTGTTTCAGTCATTTGACTGCGGCCATGCTGGAGACCCGCCTTTAGTCGAGCAAATCGACCCCAGGACTTATTCTTTGTAAGCCTAGTACTTATTCTATCGGTCTGTTTTGCCGAACCGCTAAGTGACGGGGACGTAAACACACCAGCATCGGTTGTCAAGCGATGTTGGGGGGACAAAAACAGACACACAACCATATACACGCACATACATATACATATATATCCATATATACGACGGGCTTCTTTCAGTTTCCGTCTACCAAATCCACTCACAAGGCTTTGGTCGGCCCGAGGCTATAGTAGAAGACACTTGCCCAAGGTGCCACGCAGTGGGACTGAACCCAGAACCATGTGGTTGGTAAGCAAGCTACTTACCACACAGCCACTCCCGCGCCTATATGTTCTGGAAATATGTTTAAAAAGGAGAAGACGCTCGGCTTCAGCTGCATAAAACACAAATGCTTCGATGGAGCACTAAAATGGAGTGATTGATGTTTCCCTAAATGATCTTCCAGTCAAAATTTCGAATAAAAAGTACTATTTTATTATTCGATGCTTGATACTTCATTAGTTAGAGTACTTATTAATTGGAACATATTTTCTGCTGTAGAAAATTCTACTTCCCACAAAACTTTTAGCTTGTTTGATAAATAGCGGGCCATTTAGAAGTTACTTGTCGACTCCAATACTACGAGTGTTGTAACAGTCCGAGATCACAGTCCTGAATATACTATACAGACAGGGACCGAAGATATGCTATTGTTAGTCTGAACAAAAAATTAGAGTACATAATACAATGAAGGTTGTAAAATAAATAATCAAAATTAGCAGAGTGCAACAGGGAAACCGCCCACTGCTGTTTCGGTGCATATCATATTTATGAGTGCAGTTACGTAGGTGGTAATGGTGTCATCATATAGCTAATATATTAGGATATTTTTAACCCTGGTTTTTTGTTTACTTGTTTTTAACCCAATTTCGTTTTAACCCAGTGTGTACTGGTCGGGTACATACAGAGCATTTGCCATTGTAACGTTTATCAACTTGTAAAATGTGTGGGAATGTTTTGCCGCACCTTGTGTGAGTGTGTGTGTGTGTGTGTGTGTGTGTGTGTGTGTGTGTGTGTGTGTGTGTGTGTGTGTCTCTCTCTCTCTCTCTCTATATATATATATATATATATATATATATATTCTTAGGTCGTTCAATTTTTCTCAATTGATCAACAGACCAATGGAGTAAACCTACCAGTAATGTACCGATAATGACTACTGGAAACAGTTGTAAGCAAAATTTGCTCCAATAAAGAAAAAACATGTAATGACCATTATTTTTAACTTGTTATATATATATATATATATATATATATATATATATGAGATGCCAGGAGAATGGTATGAGTATCCAATTAGTACTGGCTTACACCAATAGCAAGAGAATCATATGCTCCGGGTTCCGTATTTTCTGAGGATCTGTTAAATATTTTATTACAGTAGTACTGCACTTCCTTTAACTTTTATGAACGTCTGGGTATTTGAGGTTGATCCAACATTTAGGAAACTTTAAATTAAATAATGGTTACTGATTTAAGACCAAAGCAAGCAAATTTGAGGGCAGGGGTTAGTCGATACCATAGATCTCAGTTATCGGCTAGTTCTTTGTTTTATTGACTCCAGCAGGACGAAGAGCTAAATTTACATCAGCGGGATTTGAACTCAGAATATAAAGGATCGGAAGAAATACTACATGAAATTTTTCCGGCACTCCGTAAAAAGCAATATGATATAGTCGAACTTACTTCATTTTCGTCGGATGCTAATTAAAATGTTTCACATTCTATTTTTCTATCTCGATGCATTAACTCGCCACAAAATAATTAAGTCTAATTATCATTTTTCTCTAAGATAGGCTGAACAAATCAAATTATTACGAACATATTAAGGACATGTAAAAGGGTTAGTTGGCAGAATCGTTAGCACGCCGTGCAGAATTCTTAGCGGCATTTTGCCCGTCTTTCTGTTCTGAGTTAAAATTCTACCGAGGTTGACTTTGCCTTTCATCCTTTCGAGGTTGATAAAATAAGTACCAGTTGAACACAGTAGGATCAATGTAATCGACTTGCCCACTCCCTCGAACGTGCTGAACTTGTGCCAAAATTTGAAACCAATATATTAAAGACATGTAATGCCAACCATTCCCCTCAAATCAAAACGATTTGGAAATGGACAAAAAACATTTTATTTTGTACACTTTCTATCCATAAGTTTTTAAGCAAAATTATAGCACTAATGACATGCTTAAATTTATGGTCACATTTTCAGCGTCAAAGTACAAAAATATATTTGCATTACGATAGTGCTGCGTATCAGTAGAGGATATTTAACTTGTGTACTTCTGTTGCTTAAATAACAATGCTATGTGTTCGTAAATTCATCTAATATTCTAGCATTTAAGCTTAGTGTTTGTACATTTGATTTAAAACGAAATCGGGATCACTTTAGCAACGTTTCTCAACTTTTTGTTAGTCCAGCAACCTTTTGATAACAAGTTGAGTTGACCATTTATTGTATTGCTTCCTTAAACCTTCGGGAGTGATATTCAAAGGCAGGTGAAGTTTAATTTGAAATTTTTGTTTTACATTTTTATCACTATGGGAATTGTATTAAAAAGAAAGGAGGAAGAACACGATCACCAAATAATTTACATTTAAGGTAGACATTTGTATGTTGAGGGTAGCTGCTGTACTTCGTCCCCCAATGCAGGATTTGATGTCTCATCAGACAGTGAAGCAGCTCTCTGGGTGTTTCGGCCCCTTCTACTATGCCACCAGAGCTGCCCGTGGTCACCCACCGATGTAGATGACAAAACTCTTGCACAATACATTAACTTTGTTGAACCAGATGCTGCAACACTGGGCCAGCTGTTTCTTATTTCTTGACTGCCCACAAAGGGCTACACACAGAGGGCACAAACAAGGACAGACAAACGGATTAACTCGATTATATCGACCCCAGTGTGTAACTGGTACTTATTTAATCGACCCCGAAAGGATGAAAGGTAAAGTCGACCTCGGCGGAATTTGAACTCAGAACGTAGCGGCAGACGAAATACTGCTAAGCATTTCGCCCGGCGTGCTAACGTTTCTGCCAGCTCGCCGCCTTGGGCCAGCTGTTTCTACTACTCCTAATGGTCGTTCATGCTGTAACGCGTGTTCGCTCTCTGGAGCTAGATATAATGACTTACTTTCTCGACAGCTTCCGACAATTTCCTGGAAACATCATTCCTCTCTTTCGCAGCTAGTCCAAAATACCTGAGCATTCAGTTAACAATCATCTTCATAAAAATCACTAACTACACATGATTAACAACAAAAATGGTTTACACACATAGTAGAGAACAACAAAATCAGTGATTCTTTTGTTGTTACTCATTTTCCGTTGGTTTCTTGGTGTTTTGGATTAGTTTTTTATGAATACCAATCTCATGTGAAGAACGAAACTCCATTCTAGCTACGCAGAGTTGAGTTATAGGAAATTGTGCGACACTTGCAAGTTGTAGATGTGTCGTTAGCTGCGTTAACCAGAAATTTGCTCAGGAAAGGGATCCGAAAAGAATTTTTCTAGTTTCTTTAAGATTTTGCGTTTAGTTCATGTTGAATTAAAACGGTTGCCGGATTCGCAACAGTTAACTTCGGCATGTATTTCTACAAGACATTCTGAATCTCCAATAGATGACTATCAACTCTTTTTTACAACGATGGATCGAATTGCCACTGTTCTCCGATTCTTTCCTCAAATGTAAGAAATGAATAGGAATCTTCTTTTTCAGTTCTGTGCTTCCACACAGAGACCTTTCTTCTTAAATATCTCACCCTTATCAAAGCATTGTAGCTTATTTGTTATGATTCCCTGCGTTGTGAGTTTCAGATTATTATACTGGTTAAATACATCTGACAAATAGGCAACGTACAAAATGAATTCGTTGTGTTCAAGCATTTTTTTTTTTTTCATGTTCTTGAGAAAAACGACAATTTCCTCAATCATAATAACAACTCAATACAAAAGCCGGTCTAAAGGGAGCTAGTGCTCAGCGGTATGAAAAAAACAGGGAAAGGCGGATATGCAACAACAAAAATTGCAATGTGTGCGTATGAAGCATACGTTTTTCTTAACGTATTTCGTCAGTAACATTCTGACTTTTTGATAACACGATTTTTTGAGAATTAATAAAACTTTTCCCAAGGTCATTCTTTCACTCACTGAATTAAATTTTGACACATACTTGGGATGCTAACACCTCAAGGTTGGGAAAATATTGCTTTAAAGGAAGAGCCTATTCATTCAAATTTGTCATGAAATCTACAGTATTTAGTTGGCATCTTCCTTGGTTATCCTTCCAGATGTTTCAAACACATTGACTAGCAGGTAAATATCAAGTATTAGCCACAAAAAAAAAAGTTATAGGATAACCCCTACATTAATATCAATTATCACCCACTCGCTCACGCTCGTTGATCTATATACGCTGTGCCTTTAAATATGAAGTTGAATCCATAAAAATAATTATAATCCCATAAAATAGCTATTTTACTTTTTATTAAAAAAGTTCAAGACGCCTTAATAACATACGCTACAGTTCTACACCATCTCAACCTGCATTTGCTTGGCTTGCTTCTGCGAACATTCGTAAAGAGTGCACATACAAGCACTCGTTTGCACACACACATACGCTCACACACACACACACACACACACACACACGCACACTTACAACACTTTGTGACGATCTGTTTAAGTGCTTTCCATTTGAAGACTGTCTACAAAAAGAAAGAAATGAACAAGTTAGTCTGGATGAGAACACCAAGAAATGGAAAGCAATGCTAATCGCTCGGTAGTTTGTTATTTAAACCCATTTCACTTGTGTCGTAAAATGGGATGAGACCAAATCACATTGTGACGTAGTTTGCATTAAAACAAATCACTTAAATGCTGGAATACTGGACTTAAAACAGTCATCTTAACAAGAGACAATTACTCTGCTTCCGTGGATGTTTTTTTTTTTTTTTTTTAGTTTCAAATTTCACTCATTTTAAAAAATTTCTTCTTTTATAAAGTCAGTACACAAATCTTTAAATGTTATTTCAGGGCTGGGAAAGAGAACTATAAGCAGTTGACTACAAGATCGAATTTTGAAACTCGGCATTTTATGAATTAATAAAATGATGTCCAATTATGTATTGTATAAGCCGCAACATGTAAAGGATTGATAACTGGAACAGATTCTTTTATTGTCGACATCAAAATAGTATCTACTTATCTTCGATCAGTGATATGTGCTTTTCGAACGTCTGAAATTATTCTTTTATCTCGAAAAATTGCTTTAAGAGCGCTGAGTGGAGGGAGATACGTATTTTGTATTTGGTTATGAAGGATAAATCGTGAGTCTGTGTGTGTGTGTGTGTGTGTGTGTGTGTGTGTGTGTGTGTGTGTATTTGCGCATGCTTATGTGCGCGTGTGTGTAATATAATTTATGATTTACTAGATGAGAAGCTGCACAAGTAACTCAAGGGCCTAGAATTTTATAACCACTAATATAGATATAGACAACATGGAGACCAACAATTGCACACGCACACATGCGCGCACAAATATATATATATATGTATATATATATATATATATATATATATATATATATATATATATATATATATATATATATATATATATATATATATATACATACATACACCTAAGTATAGATACATACATACTTGTAAGTACATACAAAACACATGCATACACATACATACAATTATTATTCCATGAGGAAGGGTGCGAAACGGCTGTAACCTTAAGAATGACAAGTGATTAAAGAAATATATTCCTCTGTATTGGATTACTTTATGGTTTGTTAGTCAAGTCCGCTAGTGGAGCTCTCTGTGATGAATCCATATATTACACTTTAAATTTATATATGTATGTATGTATGTATGTATGTGTGCGTGAGTGTGTGTGTGTGTGTGTGTGTATGTATGTATGTATGTATGTATGTATGTATATATATATGGTCACTTGCGAGGTCTCTCATGAATGCTACTTGGTAACATGGAATCCAGTACAATCTATTACACGGTCGGGTTATCGGCGACTAAACTGGTGCCTTTACAAGGCTTGCCTGGTGATGAAGATGGCTAGAAACCCAGCAGGACTAAAAACAAGATATGTCATAAAGACGGAAGAACCTAGTGTAGGTTCAATGACTATCTAGCAATATCATGGGTCTTCGGAAATTCCGGGTTGGTGTCCAGAATGCTAGAAGACCACTGAGAGTGAGGCTCCCCTTAGCTTTATTTAAAGCATGTATCTTGGAGAAGGTCACTGCGATATAAAACCAGATATGCAGGGAATGGCATTGAACATTTTGGGGATCTTTGGGACTGGCTGTCTTACTCTGGCTTGTCTCTTGAGTATGTCAGTAGGGTGGAGTGGGTCTGTGAGGCACTGTGCAAGCTTAATCGAACCTAAAATTTTAGGTTGTACAATCGCCGGCGAGGTGAAGATCCGAAGCCCGCTCAAGAGGTGGACAACGTAGCGACCGTGGAAGCCGCAGGCCATGGAAACCTAGGTGAAGCTGGCTGTTGGTGCAATAATTTCATGCATGGGCATTGCTGGCATTCTGCGTGGAAAATGACTAGTGACGGTCTTTCTCGGTCACGAGTGGACAATGATCATCATATCATCATATATGTGAGTGCACACACACACACACACACACACACACACACACACACATATATATATATATATATATATATATATATATATATATATATATATATATATATGTATGTATGTATGTATGTATGTATGTATGTATGTATATATGAATAAATATAGTTATAGCTATCTGTAAATTGATGGCATAAAGTGGTCCCTGAGGCCAGTACTGGTTCAATGTCTATATGTCTTTGGAACATCTATTGTAGGGCTCCAAAGGACCATAATGGTGAAATGCGCGTAGGAACTTTGACATAAACTTGTATTTATCCTTATTTTCCCATATGTCTTTACATACATACATGCATACACACATACACATACATATGAATGTATGTATGTATATGTGTGTATGCATGTATGTGTGTGAGTGCATGTTAGATAGATAGAGAGAGAGAGAGAGAGAGAGAGAGAGAGAGAGAGAACGAGAAAGAGAGAGAGAAATGGAGGGAGAGAGAGATCCCAAAGAATAAGGATAAAATCGTTGTGATATAATTAACTTGAAAACTCGAATATCGTTTATTTTATCTTTTTGCACTAGATCATTGATCTTAGCAAAGAAAAAAGGAAAATATCCCCGGTTTCATCTCCATTATAAAAAGGACAGTTTTTCTATAGAAGCTTTGTCATCGAAAACCAGAAAAAAAATAGAAAATATATTTTATAAGTATTTTACTATAAGTAATAGTCACCAAAACGAAAATAAACCGTACACTATTTTCTGTCAAGATTGAGATATCTTTGGTGAAGACAAAAATCTAATAAAAATTATATCAACGTAGTTAGTTTTGTGACGATATGCACTCCGAAAATCAAAATCCACTTATTTTCCATCTATTTCCTTCGATCCAATTGATGAAAATAGCTCTCACTCTTTCTCTCTCTTTCTCTATACGTATGCACACACACACACACACACACACACACACACACACACACACACACACACACACACACACACACACACATACACACACACAGTACCATACACGTAAGTTCTCTATTCTTGAATTTTTTTTCTGTCAATCCTGCCCCTGTCTCATTTGTTTTTCGGAAGAAGAATTAACACTCGAAACATTAAAGATATTTCCTTTTCCCCTCCACCCAATTTCCTGAGTGCCAAAACTAATACTGACATTTGTATTTATCTTTTACCTCGCATTTGTGTATTTGTTTTTGTTTTTGTTTTTTCGTTTCATACATACATGCGTGCTTGCATACATATAAATACATACATATGTGTGTGTGTATATATATGCATACATATGTGTGTGTATATACATATGTGTGTATATATATATATATATATATATATATATATATATATATATATATATATATATATATATATATATATATATATATATATATATATATATCAGAGAACAACTTGTTCTCTGGCGCCTGCAACAACCTTGGCCAAAAAAGACTACGGTAATGTATCAGCCAACGCCAACCAAGCCCTACGTTGAACCCAACATCACCATCAACGAGCAGCGACTGAACGCGGTGGACAAGTTCACCTAGCTTGGCAGCACACTCTCTAGAAATGTTGTCGATGACGAAATCAACGCCAGACTCGCCAAGGCAAGCGCTGCCTTCGGCAGGCTACGCAAGACTGTCTGGAACAGGAGGGGGATCACCATCATGACAAAGATCAAGGTGTACCAGGCTGTTGTTCTCACAACGCTGCTTTACGGCTGCGAGTCCTGGACGGTCCACCAGCGTCATGTCAGGAAGCTGAACCACTTTCATACAATACGCCTCAGAAAACTTCTCAGCATAAAGTGACAGGACAGGATCCCAGACACCGAGGTACGAATACGTGCTAACCTGCTCAGCATCCATACCATCTTGATGCAGTCTCAGCTTCGCTGGGCAGGGCACGTAGCTCGCATGTCACACGATTAATTACCAAAAAGAGCGAAGTTTGATTGCTGGGTGACCTTTGTGATGATAATGTTTACCCTGAGTGTATTCCAAGGGGAACAGATGTTAACCAGGAGCTCTTCTGCAATAAGTGTACAGTTTAACCTGGACTCCGTGTGCCGAATGGAGGACTTCATGTTGATTGATTTAACCTTCAAAGTGACTGTTGTTCTGTAAACATTATTTTGTTGTTGTTTCTTGCTTTAAAAAAAATAAAATAAAGATTAAGTCTATTTAACTTCGATTGTTTCTCATGTTTCATTATGGATTGTTTTCAATCAATAAAGATGAAAACACCTGCATGAAAATATAGATATAAAAAAGGGGGCAACAAGCGAGATGTACCTTAATACGCCAAAGGAAGAACAGAAGAGAATCTGATGTTTTTAATGGCACCCTTTATCAAAGAGAGGGAAAAGGAATAGAAAAACCAGTTGAATTGAGAGGTAGAAAAAAGAGGAAAACAAATGTACTATACCCCAAAAAGGTGTTTGCTTATATGTGGTCTCGTATAGAATATATATATATATATATATATATATATATATATATATATATATATATATATATACATATATATATTCTATATATATATATATATATTCTATATATATATATATATATATATATATATATATATATATATATATATATATATATTCTATATATATATATATATTCTATATATATATATATATATATATATATATATATATATATATATATATATATATATATATATATATATATATATATATATATATATATATATATATATATATATATATATATATATATATATATATATATATATATATATATATATATATATATATATATATATATATATATATATATATATATATATATATATATATATATATATATATATATATATATATATATATATATATATATAGGCGCAAGCGTGGCTGTGTGGTAGGAAGCTCGCTTCCTCACTACATGGTTCCGGGTTCTACCCTACTGTGTGGCACCTTGCACAAGTGTTTTCTACTATAGCTGTCGTGTGTGTGTGTGTGTCTTTATGTTTGTGTTCCCCTCCACTGCTTGACAACCGGTGTTGGTGTCTTTACGTCCCCGTAACTTAGCGGTTCGGCAATAAGAGTTCAATAGAATAAGTACCAGGCTTAAAAAAACCTGTCCTGGGGTCGATTTGTTCGATTAAAATTCTTCATATGAATATATGTATGTGCATATGTATGTGTATGTATGCATATGCATATATGTAGATGCATATTTATGTTTGTTTCCGTATATCTATACACATATATGCTTGTGCGTGCGCGCGCTTGTGTGTGTGTGTGTGTGTGTGTGTTCTGATACTAACCATTTTTGCTGTGTCTGTGCCTATCTTTTTTCATGATACTGCTATCTCTCTCTCTCTCACACACACACACACAGAGTCTCTCCCTCTCTCTCTCTCTCTCTCTCTCTCTCTCTCTCACACAGTCTCTCTCTCTCTCTCTCTCTCTCTCTCTCTCTCTCTCTCTCTCACAGTCTCTCTCTCTCTCTCTCTCAAAGAAGAAGACGAAGAAGAAGAAGAAGAAATGAATTCTTTTCAAATTACAGGATGTGTCAAAAACAAGAGTACACTGAAACCAGGAAATCTAAAATTAATTTTCCTGTAAGATTATGGCTGCTGCTTTATAACAAAACCTTTATGACGTCAGCAGTAAGTTCATATTTTGCTTCATCCAATACTGACTGTCACTCGCTAACAATGTAAACTGGAGACCTTATGACCACTCACATTTTTATTTATTGCCATGTCTTCGTATTGTGACATTAATAAAATGGCTTTTAGCTTAGGTTAGTTTACATGGCCCTAATTACAGTTACAAAAGACAGTGATGTGAATTAACTGAGTTTATTGACAATAATGTGGTACAAACAAATCCGACATGGTGGTTGTGATACTCCTAATATAATATTGTAGGGAAGTGTTTATACACCATTAGGTGTACACCGCTTCCGTACATTAAATTTCTAGAAGAAACAACGGAACGCAGATTCTGAACAACATAACCATATTTATTTACAGTGGAATTCAGTTCACGCTTGGAGGGAATTCGGTAGCTCGTCGCCCTCGGTTACTGAGACGCCTTCTGAATGATTTCCGTGGTTATTTGTGAAGCTCTGGTGCTGACATGTGCGAGAGCTCTGTTGGACTGAGACTCTTCCTGTATTCCTTCCGGAACTAGTCCCTGCGCATGCGTGGATAAAACTCCGGACATTGAACATATAACAGTCGTCTGCTATAAGATCTCACTACAATATAATACTAATTCATAATGTCATCTGTTCGAGCTTCAATGGATATAACAAATCTTCATTCAAAGTCTTCCTCTTAAAATATATTTTAATAAGTATGGAATACGAAATCTGTGAATTCGTCTGTCAAGCATCTCGGACTTACGGAACACCAGGAAGAAAAAAGGAAATGCTCGATGTCACTGAACATCAGAAAGAAAATACACCCAGAAATCAGCTGGCACCAGAAACGAAAGGGGATCCTGCTACATGAACTAGGGAATACCACTTGTTGTTGTTGTTGGCAATCCGTCGCTTACGACGTCGAGGGTTCCAGTTGATCCGATCAACGGAACAGCCTGCTCGTGAAATTAACGTGCAAGTGGCTGAGCACTCCACAGACACGTGTATCCTTAACGTAGTTCTCGGGGATATTCAGCGTGACAGAGTGTGACAAGGCTGGCCCTTTGAATTACAGGCACAACAGAAACAGGAAGTAAGAGTGAAAGAAAGTTGTGGTGGAAGAGTACAGCAGGGTTCGCCACCATCCCCTGCCGGAGCCTCGTGGAGCTTTAGGTGTTTACGCCCAATAAACACTCACAACGCCCGGTCTGGGAATCGAAACCGCGATCCTATGACCACGAGTCCGCTGCCCTAACCACTGGGCCATTGCGTCACCACAGGAAATACCACTACACCACATGAAAGAGCTAGAAACAAAAACAAAACAAACTACTGACTATTTAACCAACAATTTAAACGATCGATTAATTTAACCGATTGACAAATAATTAAGGAATGGAATTGAACCAGTGCGTATGTTCTTGATATTTGCATAATGGCACTCTCCAGACACAACAAAACCATATGTATTACTTTTCTGCTTATTCTAGCATCTAGCATGTTTCTTTTTTAGTACACACACTGGTACCAAATAAACATCATCTTCAGGTTGGGCAAATAAAATGCAATCGCTTGTGGATTAAACCCCCATCCGGGATTAAACCCCCATCTGAGTTGATTAGGTAGTGAACAATTAACCAAGAATCGTAATTTCGAATCCTAACACCACTGCTAATTGACCAAGCATTTTGCTCGATGTAAGTACTGCAACGTGTTGAATCGCCTCGTTCTGCTCAGATCATGCAGACATAGGTACTTGAACAAGTAACTGGGAGTAATCTACCGTTGCAAAACTCTACGCATTTGTATGGTTTAAGGATACATTGTACATTCTGATATCTAGTGGCTTGTTGAGGCCTGGCTATATTGCATTTCCTTCACTTTCTAGTCTGTCCTTGTACGTCAGAGTGTTCGAAAGGATGCTGAAAAGTTCCTGGTTTTGGGTAAAATGAAATACAGGAGGATCATTTAATTATGATTTTATTCAACATATTTCCCTCTCAGATCCACACACTTATTGCCGCGGTCCTTCAGATTTTCTAAGCCCTGTTAAAGAACTCGAAAGGTTGGACCTCTAACCCGGTCTTTCGTGATACCCTTAAAGCTAGGAACTTTTCAGCACCCTCGTATAAAGTGCGTTATTGTGTGTCCTTTGTAGCTGGGTGAATTTCGTCATGAAGAGAAATTACTGATATGACTCATAGTCTTACATATAATAAAATGAAATGTGTGGCCTGTCGATCACACTAGAGGTAAAGAAGAGTAAAACAGCAAACGGAGTGGGAGTGAGTGACAATCGGAAGGAGTAAAACTGGCGGACAGCTTTCAAACGTTTTGCTCTAAAGACACTGGTATTTTAATCAAAATAAAACTGCAAATTTTTATCGTAAATTGTATTTAGTTTACTAGTTTCACACACACACACACACACACACACACACACACACACAGGTATAGTTCGTTGCTTCACAGCGTTCAACATGCACATAATTTTTCACATCTGGCCGTATAGCCTTTTCCGTTTGTTTTCCTGTCTTGTTTTCTTTTCCGTTTGTTTTCCTGTCTTGTTTTCTGTCCACCACTACATTCTTCCATGGTATAAATTTAATTTGTGTATACAAATTTAATTTGTGGTCCGTGGGAAGAGCCATTTTAACGATGCGTCCTGCCCTAACTCTTCGAAACGCCTGTGTTAGAATGGGGGTAGCTGATGAAGGAAAATGTTCTCTATGTGTTTTCTGTACTCTGGTTATTATTATTATTTTTTTGTCTACGTTTTGTTTGCAATGTCCTGTACCCAGATATGCACCTATATATATACAGGTAGACGTAGGTATGCACATACCTGTACGTATATATGCATATACTCATTTATTATTTGTTATATATATATATATATATATATATATATATATATATATATATATATATATATATATATGAAATTAGATATTAAACACTTTTGTTTATAACGCCAACCACTCCGAGAGTGTAGTGGGTGCTTTTACGTGCCACCGACACGAGGGCCAGACAGGCGGTACTGGCAACGGCCACGCTCAAAATAGTGTTTTTACGTGCCACCTGCACAGGAGCCAGTCCAGCGGCACTGGTAACGACCTCGCTCGAATGTTTTCTAACGTGCTACCAGCATAAGTGTCAGTAAGGCGACGCTAGTAACGATCAAATTGTTTGGAAAAGGAAGAATAAATTCCCTTCGCCTCCAAAAAATTCAGTGTAACATCGATGCTTCCCAAATAGGAATGACATCGTATACAGTGAGATATTAGAATTTGATATTGATCTTAACCATAGGGCTGAGAAGCATTTGATATTGATCTTAGCCATAAGGCATTATATAAATATATTTATCTATATATATATATATATATATATATATATATATATATATATATATATATATATATATAACATAATTTAGGGATCAGCAAATATTTGCTTCACCACATACCGAAGTTCAGAAATAGCAGCTAAAAAAGCTGAGACTCCAACAGATAGCATTACTTGTAACTCACAAAGGCAAAAACAAGAGTTTGTGAGTTACAAGTAATGCTATCTGTTGGAGTCTCAGCTTTTTTAGCTGCTATTTCTGAACTTCGGTATGTGGTGAAGCAAATATTTGCTGATCCCTAAATTATGTTTATAAATATATATGAACTTTTAAATAAGTTCTCCACCGATAATGGTGCTTACATACCGAAGGGCTTGGTAAAAATTATTAATTGTTGATTTATTAATAAATTAATAAATTGATAATCCTTTACCCTTTTAATTTGTATATATATATATATATATATATATATATATATATATATATATATATATATATATATATATGTGTGTGTGTGTGTGTGTGTGTGTGTATATATATACACACACACACATTCTTTTTTCTTTTATTTGCTTCGGTCATTTGACTGCGGGCATGCTGAAGCGACGCTTTTAGTCGAACAAATCGACCCCCAGGACTTATTGTATCGGTTCCTTTTGCTGAACCGCTAAGTTACGGGGACATAAATACATCAGCATCGGTTGTCAAGCGATGGTTGGGGTACAAACATATACATATGTATATATATATATATATATATATAAACAAATAGTAAATGAGTATATGCATATATACGTACAGGTATGTGCATACCGACATCCACCTGTATGTATAGGTGCATATCTGGGTACAGGACATTGCAAACAAAACGTAGACGAGAAAACACACAAGCCACATAGAGAACATTCTACTTCATCAGCTACCCCCGTTTTAACACCGGCGTTTCGAAGAGCTGGGCAGGACACATCGTTAAAACGGCTCTTCCCATGGACCGCAAATTAAATTTGTATACACAAATTAAATCTTGCCATGGAGGAATGTAGTGGCGGACAAAAAACAAGACAGGAAAACAAACAGAAAAGGCTTTACGGCCAGACGAGAAAAATTATGTGTGTATGAACGCTGTGAGGCACGAACTTGAAAGTAGGGACGAAGTAGTTCGCGTGTTTGCTCGGCATATATGTATATATATATGAAAAAGAGGAAAAAGTAAGGAAATAGAGATAAATCAATTAATAATTATATTTATTAATCACAAAAATAGACAATCTCTGACAGCCGTTTCTATTCAAACTTCAAAAATTAATTAAAATAATTAGATCATTAAATTACCTATTTTTTAATATTAAAATAAATAATAAGTAAGAAACCAGTAAATTCATTAGATATTATTATCCTTTAATGAGGCTTACATATACATATAAATACACAAACACACACACATGCACATATGTATATATATATATATATATATATATATATATATATATATATATATATATATATATATATATATATATATATATATATATATATATATATATATATATATATATTTCAGTAATAATAAAATGGTAAAATTAATTAATTAATAATTAATGATTTTACCAAGTAGTTCGGTACGTTAAAATAACCTTTTTAGGTAAAATTATACAAATATTCTATAATTATAAACATAATTATAATCAGGGATCAGCTAATTGCTTCGCCACGACCTGAATTTAGAAACAGGAGTGAAATGCCTTTTCTACTACCATAAAGATCTCCCACACAGTAACATACTTTTTTACCTAGGCAAAAAGAAAAAAATAACGAATCCACACGACTCAGATTAGCTACATACGCGTTTCGAGTTTAAAGTAAAGTTATATTTACTTACTTATTTCTCATTTTCAGTGCCGCATTCCGAAATATAAATTTGAGAGTGTTAGGATTAAATATGTACGCGATCAAGCGGCATCGCATAACCGATATTCAACCAACACTATTACATAAATATTGGTTTGTGTCCGTGTTTTTTGTAATAGAAATGTATATACTTATATATATAAGTATATATGTGTGTCTATCTATCTATCTGTCTATATATCTAACAATCTATCTATCTATCTACCTATATATATATATATATATATATATATATATATATATATATATATATATATATATATAAACGTATATGTATATAAACTTCGTGTTGGCCTAAATGTATATGTGTGTGTGCATGCATTTATACTATATACATTTAAATGCATCTATCTATTTGTCTGTCTGTCTGTCTATCTATCTATTTATAAGTCTATCTATCTACACACACATACACACACACACACACACACACACACACACACACACACACACACACACACACACACACTCACACGTGTACCATTTAGACGATATTTTCAACAGAAACCTTGCAACCGTATCTGATTCTTAAAGTGTATCTATTCTGTGTTTGTACATGTATTTACTAAATGGCTGACATTTATCAATGGTTTCTCCCATTGTGTTGATACACCATTTTGTATCATTAATAAAATACTTGTAGGTTTATTTGACGACAGGAGTATGCTAGCAAATCTAATGATATACTAATGCAGTGAGCTGGCTGAATCATTAGCACGCCGTGCAAAATGCTTAGCAGCATTTCGTCCGTCTTTATGTTCTGAGTTCAAATTCTGTCGAGGTCAACTTTGCCTTTCATCCTTTCAGGGTCGAAAAAATAACTATCAGTTGAACACTAGGGTCGATCTAATCGACTTAGCCCCTCTCTCGGAACTACTGACCTTGTATCAAAATTAGTGAGAAAGAATATTTACGGATAACTGTTTGAAACCTATGGTTTCTTTACCCAGATTATAAATTCACATTTGTACCTATAACTATTGGTGTACTTGGCTTAATGTCTAAATGTCTAATAATCTCGAAAAGCTAAGGTTTTCAGACTAGTTCTTACTTCATTAGGAAATATAAACATAACATTACGCATGCATACAAAGAAACAGATACGAACAGACAAATCATAAGAAATTAGACGAAGGAAATTTCGAAACCTTACTCCCAGTATCCAATTTAATGTAATTTACGAGGCAAAATCTAAACGCTGCCATATTGATTTCATTTGGATCGTTACAACCGAGCAAAGTTAATATCATGTTTGAAGAGTTATCGACAGTATTGTATCGTTTAGATTGCTGCAAATATTTCCATTGAAGTTGAACGTCTGCTTTCAACTGATCGTTGAGACTGTAGTAACAATAAGCCGATTCATTTGTCTACAGGAATGTTCTTAGTAATTAGAATGCATTGTTTAGACTACTGCGAAAATTTCAGTCGAAGTCGATCGTCTGCATCCAGCAGATCGTTATACTGTAGCAACAGAAATCCGACTTATTTTTTTCCACAGGAATGTTCCCACTAATTAGAATTAACGCCGAGCCTAGTATTGTTTGAAAGAAAATCTATTTGTGTTGGTAAATAATTAGTGCATATCAAATGATTGACTAACCATTCTCGCGAGCGTCAATTGAATTTTTTTCTCTATTTTTTTCTCTCTCTTTCGGCCTTTATCTCTTATTGACATAGTTTATTGAATCTATCATCTTGCAATTGCTTTTTTCTCTAGTCAAGGTTACTCCATGCGTAGAGCGAACAGAACAAGCTGAAATCTTCCAGACATGATTTTTTTTCTCCTTCCTGTTCTTGCGTATTGATTTTATTTCTTATAATAGACATAATACTGCCCGTTTGAAGGAAATAGGGAAATGAAAGTGAAGGATGCTTATACTTTTCTCATCAACATTAACCGATATATTGTAATTGAAATGACTTTGAAATCAAGACTTGCCTACACTAGCATGTATTACTTTTTTTGATTAGGCACTTAGTAATTATTATGATTTTATATATATATATATATATATATATATATAAGCAATGTTAATTCTCTAAATGAAGTATTAACAGTAACTGCACGATAAAGTGTAGTATATTGCCACTTAAGTGTGGCTGACCCCTAGGGGTGGATGTTACTGTTGCTTTTAGCCCCAGGAGGACATCTCCTCCAGCTGGCTTATCGACACACGACTGTGTCCTGTTTGCCAAGGGAGTTATCCCTCTCACCTCGACCAGCAGCACGAACGTATCCGGATTTCAGGGTTATTTCCCTTGGTCGGCGTTCGACAGCTGATGACCTTGGTGAGAGAGACAAAAACCTGGCAAACCTTATATCTTCTTTTCCAGTGAAATTCTTCACTGATATTGAAAAGGTGAAAACAAGCAATGTGAGAGGGATAACTCCCTTGGCAAACAGGACACAGTCGTGTGTCGATAAGCCAGCTGGAGGAGATGTCCTCCTGGGGCTAAAAGCAACAGTAACATCCACCCCTAGGGGTCAGCCACACTTAAGTGGCAATATACTACACTTTATCGTGCAGTTACTGTTAATACTTCATTTAGAGAATTAACATTGCTTGTTTTCACCTTTTCAATATCAGTGAAGAATTTCACTGGAAAAGAAGATATAAGGTTTGCCAGGTTTTTGTCTCTCTCACCAAGGTCATCAGCTGTCGAACGCCGACCAAGGGAAATAACCCTGAAATCCGGATACGTTCGTGCTGCTGGTCGAGGTGAGAGGGATAACTCCCTTGGCAAACAGGACACAGTCGTGTGTCGATAAGCCAGCTGGAGGAGATGTCCTCCTGGGGCTAAAAGCAACAGTAACATCCACCCCTAGGGGTCAGCCACACTTAAGTGGCAATATACTACACTTTATCGTGCAGTTACTGTTAATACTTCATTTAGAGAATTAACATTGCTTGTTTTCACCTTTTCAATATCAGTGAAGAATTTCACTGGAAAAGAAGATATAAGGTTTGCCAGGTTTTTGTCTCTCTCACCAAGGTCATCAGCTGTCGAACGCCGACCAAGGGAAATAACCCTGAAATCCGGATACGTTCGTGCTGCTGGTCGAGGTGAGAGGGATAACTCCCTTGGCAAACAGGACACAGTCGTGTGTCGATAAGCCAGCTGGAGGAGATGTCCTCCTGGGGCTAAAAGCAACAGTAACATCCACCCCTAGGGGTCAGCCACACTTAAGTGGCAATATACTACACTTATATATATATATATATATATATATATATATATATATATATATATATATATATATATATATATATATATATATATATATAGAGAGAGAGAGAGAGAGAGAGAGAGAGAGAGATATGGGAAGAGACAACAGATGAGGTCCAGCGATGCTGAATATAGAAAACACTTAGTAGCGTTCAAATGATTTGAACTTACACTTCGAAACCTTTTCCGAGGACCAAGTCCATGGAGTAAAGAATGGCAATAAGAGGAATCCAGGTAAGCGGATTTAGAGACAATGATGCAAATAAACAAATAAAACTTAGGCAAGATATACAAAATATACATACATAGGCGCAGGCGTGGCTGTGTGGTAAGAAGCTTGCTTCCCAACCACATAGTTCCGGAATTACTTCGTAATTCATAGTTCACGGAATTACTTCATAATGTAGTTCGCAAAAACGTCAAGGATATGCAACTTGCAGTGGAAGCATATAAACATTAAGTAGACCCGGCCTTCGTCTTCAGGGTAGAGAGATATTTATTACATTTAAGCATTTTAGTGAATCCAATTCGTTTCCTGTCATTACTATTGTGTAATGTAGAGGACACAACAGTAAACGTTTTGGTCCACATAACCGGTAATAGATCTGGTAAGAGCACATAAATTATACACGCACACGCACCACACATGGTAGTATCACACTCGTGTGAAATGCAATTAAGCGAAAGAAAGTATTCAATACTGTTAAGCAGAGTGGCGTGATACAGTATTCAAAGCTAAATTTGTTAGTCACTACTTGAATTTTCTCAATCCCGATCCTCAGAAGAGTAGAGAAAAAGGAAAAGGAAAATTTCGAGTAGCGACTCATTGACTCAGATTTCAATGTACAAATGCACATGCACACACAATTCACATAGACAAGGCGATGAAAGCGAATTGACTCTATATTCTCGTCAAAGATCGCAGAGAAAAGTATTGCTTTGCCTGGGCAGGTGATATTGTATCTCTGATAATGTAAGGTATAGAGAAAATATCCAAATATAACAATCTGGAAAGAGAGATAACCCTATTGTAGGGACTGGGACTAAGAAACCCAACAATAGGTACCTTGGGAATATTAAAAGGAAAGAAGGAAAAAAACATGCAAGCAAATACATGTACAAAACTCCAGAACTTACAAGCAGTACAACATACAGAACATAACACTTCTAGGCACTGCTCACGTATATCGTAGAGTACTCTCAATACAGGGTTATTCAAAATGAATGAACCGATTTCATTACGCAATATTTTAATAAGGAAAAGCGATAGAAAACTCCAGCTAAGTCACAAGTATTTACTCACAATCAACTTTTATTTCCTGTCTTACAAGTGTTCAATGTGGCCACCACCTGCAGCACGGGCAACATCAATGCGATAAGAGAATTCCTCCCAGACGTGTATCAGTATATCACAATCCATTGAGTTGATCGCTGTTGTTATTTGATGTTTAAGGCCAACGAGGTTAGTGGGTAGCGATGGAACATAAACGCGATTCTTTACATATCCCCACAAGAAAAAAAATCACATTCAGTTAGGCTGGGGATCTCGCAGGCCAAGCACAAAGAGGAAGGTCTTGGGCCCCTTTCCGACCAATCCATCGCTTGGGCACATTTTCATTTAAAAAAGCTCGAACCATCAGGTGCCAATGGAGAGGTGCTCCATCTTATTGAAAAATGAAGTCATGCGACTTTGCTTGCAGTGAAGCGAAGAGCCAGTTTTGGTGCATATTGAGATAGGTTTGTCCTGTAACGGTATTTCCTTCAAAGAAAAAGGGACCACAAACCTTGTCCTGAGACACAGCACAGAAGACGTTCACCTCAGGGGAATCTCTTTCATGCTCAACTGTTTCAACAGCGATCAACTCAGTGGATCGTGATAGACTGATACGCGTCTGAGAGGAACACTCTTATCGCATTGTTGTTGCCCGTGCTGCAGGTGACGGCCACATTGAACACTTGTAAGACAGGAAATAAAAATTGATTGTAAATGCATATGTCTTAGCTAGGGTTTTCTAGTGATTTTCCTTATTAAAATATTGCGTAATGAAATCGGTTCATTCTTTTTGAATAACCCTGTACAATACCACCAACAAAGTCTTAACAAAATATTGTGCCTGTCCAAGAGAAAGAACCCTTCTTTGTTACAAACTGAAAACCTGACCCGAATTCTTACAAGAGATTGGATTTTGGTAAGGCACACGTGCACGACTGTGCCTCCACCCTGTCCTCGACATGTTTCCTAATAACTTTCAGAAAAATGGATACTTTTTAATGAAATTTTCAACAAATAATTTTCGAGTAGTGCAGATTACGGTTATATCGAAAGTTACGAAAAATCTTTCCTAGGGTTGGGAAGAGGAGCTTTGGAAAATTCACGAGTTGGCTTTGTTTCCTCATACGTTGCAGAAAAATTGGGTATTTTTAATGATATTTTCTACAAATATCTTTCACATAGAGTAGCTTATGATTATATTGGAATTTAGTGTGAAAAAAAAAATGGTGGGCGTGCGCACATACATACTGACATACATCACAACTTTTTCAAAATTTCAAGTTTCATCTTGTAGATATATAGGCACAGGCGTGGCTGTGTGGTAAGTTTGCTTCCCAAACACATGGTTCTGGGCTCATTCCCACAGCGTGGTACCTTGAGCAAATGTCTTCTACTATAGCCCCAGGTCGACCAAAACCCTGAGTGGATTTCGTAGACGGAAAATGAAAGAAGATATAGATCTATGTGAATGCCTTCGTATTTGTGTTTGTCCTCCTCCCCATCACTGATAACCTGGTCTATTTATGTCCCCGTAAATTAGCGGTTCGGTTGGTATGAGAAATTGGTAGAATAAGTATCAGACTTTAAAAAAAAAAAATGTAGTGTGGTCGATTTGTTTGACTAAACCCTTCAAGGCGATACCCCAACATGACCGCAGTCTAATGACTGAAACAAGTAAAAGATAAAAGATATATGCGATGTGTGTCAGTATGTATGTGTGCGCCATTTATTTTTTCCACGTTAAATTCCGATATAATCGTAATCTACACCACCTGAAAGGTATTTTCTTTTATTCTTTTACTTGTTTCAGTCATTCGACTGGAGCGTCGCTTTAAATGTTTTAGTTGAAGAAATCGACCCCAGGACTTTGATCGGCCCGAGGCCTAAGGTGCCATATTGTAGATGAAACTTGCCCAAAGTGCCATGTAGTTGTGAAGCAAGCTTCTTCCCATACAGCCACGCCCGCGCCTATTTGTAAAAAAATTCATTAGAAAATAACCATTTTTTTCTTTCTGCAAATTATAAGGAAACAGCCGATTCCTGTGAATTTTCCCAAACTCCTTATCCCGCTCGGAAATTTGTTTACGCTACAAATCCCGATATACTCGGAATCTACGTCATCTGTAACGCATATGTGGAATATCTCATTAAAATATATCCATTTTTCTGAAAATTATGAGGAAATAAAATCGGTGCGGTATACTTGTGTAGGTATGCCTTCGCTAAAAGCACCTTATATGTGACGCGGTCGTGTTAAGGCGGGCAGCAGATTGAGTCTATTGCCCAGGTAAACAATGGAGAAATTGGAACTCAGAACACCAAGAGCCAGAGCAAACAATGCAAGGTATTTGGTTAGGTTTTCTACTAGCCCCACCCATCTACCCACCCACACCATGAATTGGTACTTTTCTATCGATCCCGCGTGGATGAAAGGTAAAACTGGTGACACTTGAATACAATTAAATTAATGATCAGTGAATCCAGAATTATTGAATTTGCCTGCACCAGTATCCCATTGGATTTGAACTCGATGTCAATAAACTCGATGTAAATTACCATTTATTGTACAATTAATATTCAGTCATTTCTTCAACGTCAGACTGTTCAGGGATCATGCCATTAACAGTGATATTATGGAGAGACATATAGAATGCAGTGCTTTTTACCTGGAGGTTTAGTTGAAGTTGCTTAATACTTTTAACAGGTTACTTTAAAACGTTTTCAAAGCAATATTTCGATTATAATGCATATGTGCATCCATACTTATATCTAACCGGAATCTTGGAGGGAAGCAATTTCTTGCGCATGCGCTCTCTCCACTGAGTGTCCGCGGAGGCGAGAGGAGCTCCTACTGTGCAGTGTTGTACAGCTGGTGTAATTAAGGTTCTATACTTCATGTTTAGACATTAACAACTAGCTGCATAATACTGTCCAGTAGTCGGAAGCCTCCTTGTCATATCGTATACTTTGTACCACACCATATTTGTTGGTTGTTTTTTATTTTCAAGTTTTGCCGTTAATCGTCAACAGTATGTCACCCCCTCTTAAGGGAGATCCACACGTGTACTTTCAAGTTTCCAACAGACAGTACTATCACCAACCATCCAGTGAATTCTCTACTATGATCACCGACGATAGCTGTATATGTTACTGTAGGAGCAGTCTGACCAGTAAGGTTATGGTGATGTTTCCAGAAAGTGTCTGTGTGATACGTGTGTGTATCTAGGGATATATATATATATATATTGGATACACACACATCACATAGTCCCTGATATAACTTGCCCTCTTTTATAGATATTTCTTTTTACCCTGTCTCTTTTTTATTCTTCTTTATAATATAGCACATCGGTACCTTCCTTTGCCGTCTTTTTTTTTTGTAGCAGTTTCTTCTTCCCCCGTCCCTCCCCTCCTTTTTTTTCTCCTTTCCAAACTTTCAAAATCAGTTTGCAATCTTAATATTTAACTATACACTACTATATTTATTTATATATCTCATGCGTATAAGGTTTCATGTTTTTTTTTTTAATTTTATACTGCATATTTTCCTGTTCTTGATAAACGCAGTGTTTTGCTAAATCGAAATAAATCAATACCAACTACTGTTTATATGTATTGGAGACTAGATTTTTTTTTTCTAGCTCCGTATTGTATATTTATTTGTGTTGAAGATTCATTCAACCTTTCTGTAAAACCAAACAAAGCATTTATTAACATTTCATTTATATTTATAAATCGATTTAGTAAACTAATTACATATGTGTTTTTGCTTAATTGTTCACTATATTATATATACATAGAGACCGATGTGATTTGATTTCATTTGTTTTAAGTCTAATAAACCTATTTCTATTTAGTAATTTTGTGATGTTTAAACAGTTGCGTACAATTGTTAGCCACATGGTCTACAAAGGTTGTAAATAAAAGTATTGTGGTTATTAGTGAATGGGTAAAGTACATTGATTGTTCCCAAGGGATCCACGTGTTGTCGGAATCGTGTTTTATGGCTTTTGTGTCTTGATACACGTGATTAGTTTATTTGGATATCTCGTTAGATTGTAAAATATCTTAGCTTTCCTTACACATACTCTAGTTTAACTTTCTTCCTCACACATATTTTTACTTAGTTATATGTAGGGCGAGTTGATTTTATATTTACATACACCAAGTACAAAGACACTTTAGGTGTCAAAACTTGTTTTTCTTACAATGACTACGTTAGTGTCATTTTTACCCTTTCTTAGACGATCTTATCTTATCACCATGTCTATGCTTTTAATATTATTGATTGGTGTAATAGCTGGAATCTCCCAGTCCACCGCTGGTCAGACTGCTCCTCAAATGCCATTCATTGCTGTCTCCAATGGATTATATCTCGATCCGGAGTTGTCATCTTCCAATGACCTTCATTTAAAGCATAACGTTCAACACAAGTCCAACAAAGTACCGGATCTTTCTCATCCAACAGAGAAACACCAACAAAATTTCGATGACTACAAGTTACCTTCACTTGTGTTCCAGCACATCGTATCACTGTTCATCGTTTTGGCTGTTATTTACCAAATCAGTAAGTGTTGACTTTTTTGTTACATTTTGATATCATTTGTTTGAAAGAAGAAAGTTACGTTGCGTTTGGGAAGCCAGAAGTTTTAAAATGTATGTATTGTCATAATCTAATGTCCAATATTAAGAGGCAGACTTGAGCCTAGTTTCAATGTCTAAAACTGATTTTTAAAATATATGGACTCTTTATGTGCATAGTACTACTAACACTTTAACAATTTGTTTTTAATTGAAACTAAAACGAAGGCTTTGAAATTTTTTGTTAATTACAAACAAATAAAAAAAAACTCCCTTTGTAATGCTTTTACAAATCATTCATCTTGCCCATACGTCATTGAATATTTGTTTTTGCTTCCACTTGTTGAAGAAATACGAATCAATTGAGTGGTTGGTACTTGACCGCCAAACTTGCTGTAATAAATATTTCAAGAACTTGAGCAAATAATAATAATAATGTATACATTAAAAGTAAAAACATGCAGTATCATTAGTTTGGCATTTTGCTGATTAATTAATTGTGAAATCACTATACGTGTTTTAGCTGAAGAGAAAACCTTCTGCCCCAATGACTTGCTATCAAGAACTGTTATTAGACTGTTAAATACACTTGAAAGTTGATTCCCCATATCACCACCAATAACAGCAACCTCGAAAATGAATTTTTGTTAATTTACTGTTAAAGTCATGTCTAAGTCATCTTGATCAAATACGAATATCAAGTCGATTTCAAGTACTATTCTTTTACTCCTAATTATAACAGTAATAGGAATTGTGATCTCTGAATGCATTTTATCTGTTACTCTAAAATAGAATTGTTGATAAACTCAATCTCAACAGAGGCACAACTCTAATTATTGAAACTAAAATTGTAATCATAAACCCTGCCTTATAAAAGTCGGTAATATAAGCTGCTAAGCAAAATATATACCTTATATACTGACTATTGATTTTGCTGACTCAAAGGGTCATTTTCTTGCACTTTTGAAGACAAAAGAAATTAATGAAGTTTATCGTCACCCTATTACTGTATTATCATCATCCCTGATGTTGTACTATGTCAATGTACTTTTTTTTATAAAATGGTTTGGTTACTAAAGCATAAGTCCTGTATTTCCATGTAGCGGCCATTTTAAGTGGTAGAAAGTGTCATTGATTTTTGAAATGTTTTTTAATACATGGTTATATTTTGAGTTTCTTTGACATAATGTATCCAGGATTGCAGTATTTCAATATATGCTTTTTCTTGTAGGCAGTGCATCTGTTCTCAAAATATAGTTCTTATTAGATGTTCTTCAGCCTTTCTGTTTTTGCTCACTAGTTATCATATGATATTCATCAAATTAAACATCTGTACTATAATAATTATGATGAAAAAGAAATGTGTAAATTTTGGGGAATTTTGGTTCCAGATTTTGGTGTGTGTGTGAAGCTCTTGTAGTTTTTATTTAGTTAAAGCATTCTTTCTAGGTTGACTTGACTCAACTATGTGACATTTTTCATGCACTTGATCTGATTATATATAACCACTTAACAGAGTGTGCTGAGTGCTTCTTATATGCCACTAGCATGGGTTCATGTATGCAGCACTAACACAGATGCATAAATGCAGCACCAGTGTGGGTGTCTTTTAAGTGCCTGAAAGGACAAGCCTGTTCGTGTGGAAGACAGCGATTTTCGCAAGAGCAAAGTTTGAAGGGAATAGTAGTCATTTCCTTTGATCTCTAGATAGAAGAAAATAACACTTACTGACCAAAGACAAACAAAAAGAAAGTTGTTATACAGTGTTATCAATGTGTTTAGATTATGCATGATTTGAAAGTTGACTTCTGTAAGTACATCTCTATTAAATATTCAACATTATTATTTTTGTTATCATATATCCACTTTCCATGCAAAGGTTTCATTTCTGCTTCCTAACCGGGTCAGGGTGGAGTGTGCATTTTTGCTTAGGTTTCTTTGGCTTGGTACCTTTTCTAATGTCATTCACTTTACAGAGTGCACTGGTGCCAGAGAGATTGTTACATCTTTAACAAGACTAAAGGGTCCTCACAACCCTACACTTAACTAAGTGAACTAAGTATATTTTATGTAGCACCAACACTTGTAACAATAGAGGTGAGAGAGTGAGTGATAAATATCAATACCAAATAGCCAGTGAAGATTATAGGTAGAGTATGAGTTACATACAGGTCTGATGAGCTCTTTTAAGTATATATCTCAAGATAGAGAGGTTGGGTGATAAGGATGAGAGATCGAGAGAAAGAGAGATGTGGAATGTTGAAGAGAGGGTCAGAAAGTTCTTATAGCATCCCTAGGTACACTGGAAACTATGGTGAATTGAAGAGATCCACAACTATCCTTAGTTACATTGGCTGCATAGTGCAGTGAGGTGAGGAGATAGTGATCAAGAGTTGAGCAATAAGAGTACAAATTATAGAGACAGAGGCAAAAGTGACATAGGTAACAGACTTGTGAATGATTGGAGAGATTTGTGATAGGCATATTAAAGGGATGAGAGGCTATATACTTGCATGTTCATGCATATAAACAAAAGTATAAATTAGTCATGGGCAAATTGCAGTTTTGGGACTTTCTGAATTGTATGCCTAAGGAAATAATTACATTGAATTGTTTTAGTAGTGCAGCCCACCTGCTGATGAGTTACCTCACCCCCATTAAAAAATTGCCATTAAAAAACTAGGTTATCTCCCCACTTAAAATTGGGTTTATGTGACAAGAGATTGGATTGAAAGAGTTAAATTCTTTTGATTCAGTACTTCAGCACATTGCCTCCTCAATAGGCATGGTATCATTTGTTATGAAAATGCTATCAGATTCAGTAAGATGTTTAATTTTTTCAGTTTTCATGTTTATTAATCTTTTCAGTTTTGTATGATTTGTTATAAAAATATATTATCAGATTCAATAAGATGTTTCATCTTTCACTTTTGTTTTTTTTTTGTTTTGAGGGTTAAGCAATTTTTTTTAGCTGAGAGAAATAACCAAAAGTACCAATATTTTTCATAAAGCATGTGGAGATAACACAATTTTTTTAATGGGTGTGAGATAACCCAAAAGTACCATTTGGTCATTGCATCATAGTATTCCCGGAGCCATGTTTCCTCCTTATTTTTTGGCACCATAGCTATATAACCCATGTATACCATAGAATATAACTCATGTATACCACAAAATATTGCCTAACATTCATTAAAGTCACCAGCCATGGTGGTGAGGTCACTACCATTCATATTAGAGGTAGGCTGTTGAAAGATCTCATAATCGTAATCCTGAGTATCAGCTAGGCTTGACTTTTGTGCATAAGCAGATGAATGTCACTGTCGTGTCTAAAACTAGCCTAAGCTTAATTTTCTCATTGCGCAAATCAATCTGCTTCAATTACCTTGTTTATCCATATATCTGCTAGCAGTATGCCTACTCCACCTATCCTGTCTCTGTTATCCATTAAAAGAAATTATATCTTTATTCCTTGCCCATGAGTAGTCTGGCTGAGGCTCCTTTCCATCTTCCTGTATACAACATTACTTGAGTTTGTCCCAGCATCTCTACTACAATTTCACCCAACCTACCATTGAAGCAAAATGCAGCTTATAGCAGTATGTAGCCCACAAAACTTTCTGAAACTTTTATTTCTTTATCACCTTTATCTAACCAAACAAAAGTAAAATATGTATAATGATACTGCAAAATAACACTGTTTGTATTTTAAGTGTTAACTATTAAACCCTTTTGGTACCAACTCCCCTGATTCTACCCTTAGTTCTATAATGCAAACATATTTTAAAGTGGTTTCTAACCCACTCACCTCCAAAACAAAAGAAAATTTCAGTTTATGTCCCAAACATCAACTTAATAATTATTAAATTATTTTACTAAATTCTTCATTATTTTAACCCTTTAGTGTTTAAATTACTCTGCCGAGTGTAAAGTTTATTTATTCATATTTTGATTTAGTTATTGTCTATTTTTAGGATGATATTGTAGGGTAGGTGTGAGAGGCTAAGGCCTGACCAGTGTGAACTTAAAAACAAGAGGCATATTTGGTCCAGTTTAAATGCTAAAAGGTTAAACATTAATTGAAACAAAAGTAGTGTATTTCAACAGAAATCTGGTAACAAAAGGGTTAATGGTTAGTAAAGAATGTCAACATTTTCAAGGAGATTCCTTCTTCAGATGTACCATAAATGCTCTTGACTTTGATGAACATAGAAATATAGAGCACATAGTTTACTTTTGGCTACCTGTTGAGATGAAAAAGATGCCTTGAAGAATCTACTTCTGCTTTTGTTCAGATTTTATTTAATCTTTCTAATTGAGTTTGTTTCTGCAATTCTGGTAGCTGTGTAATGATGCTTTCTTAAGATCTGAAGATTTTGCTTTTGTCATAGCTTCTAGGCTAATGAATCTCCATTTAACATCGCATTTGGTATTGAAGAAGCAAACATTAAGATTATTCAAAACTCAGCTGGGTGTATATAGATCTGATGAGAATATTAAACAGTGAATCTATTAATACTTTTGTAGTCGAATATCCTTTGTATTGATTAGAGTTTTCTCTTCAAATCAATTAACTGAATTTTGACGTTTTTATGGCTCAGGAAAAAAATACAGTTTTGTTTCCATATTCTTTCAAGCACTCTTTTATGATATACAAGTTTAGTTTCACTAGTGAGGTTAAACTCCTCTAGATATCCGGTAAATAAAAATTGCCATCAGCTTATAAGGCTTCCTTTCCTAGGATAGGTAATATTCTTTTATTCTTTTACATGTTTCAGTCATTTGACTGTAGCCATACTGGAGCACCACCTTAAAGTATTCTTTGTAGGTACTAGTACTTATTCTATTGGTCTCTTTTGCCAAACCACTAAATTAGAGAGACATAAACTCACCACCATCTGTTATCAAGCAATGGTGGGGAGATAAACACACACACAACTATACATATATGTATATATATATATATTATACGACAGGATTCTTTCAGTTTCTGTCTACCAAATCCACTCACAAGGCATTGATCGACCCGAGGCTATAGTAGAAGACACTTACCCAAGGTGCCATGCAGTGGGATTGAACCCAGAACCATGTGGTTGGGAAGCAAGCTTCATACCACACACCATGCCTGTAATATGTTTCTGATTTAGGTACAAGGCTAGCAGAATTCATCAACCCAAGAACTTGACTAGAAAAAATACTGAAAGGCATTTTTTCTGATACTCTAATGATTCTGCCAGCTTCAGAATGCTTAAAATAACATCTACTTGTCATATCTTCATTACACATGGAACCACTTCATACATAAATCATCTCCCTCTCATTCAAGAATGCAGCACGGAGTCATGTGGCAAACCAACTACCTGTTAACATAAAATATTTTTAAAAAAGACACTAATTTTCATTGGCTGAAAAAGATTATATAGAAATTATAGAGCTTTGATGCAACTTTGAAAGTTAATTTATCCAGTACAATTTTGGCATGTTATTTATTGTTTGTAATTGAAGAGCCTACTACTAAATGCTCCTCAGTCATATTTTCTAAAATAATGAGACAGCTATACCAAAATTTACAATGAAATCGCCAGAATCCATTCACAAGCTTAAATCAAGGAAAAAAGCTACTAAGCTAGCTATTTCTTTATCTAATGTGGATTCTGGTTGCTCTAAAATTGCTTATGTCTAGTGTGGACTCTCTTGTCACTTCAGTGAATAAGAGTTCAGCAAGACAGAAAATGACCATCACCCTATAGCTACCTGTGTGCAGAGTCAAAGCTGAAGATGTCCTGTAGCTTCCTCTACCTGTCCATTTTGCCTCTTTCCCTATTGCCACTGGACTTGTGAAGAATGTGTGATGGTGTTAGTGCTGGTGTAGACTTATATCTAGTGATGTTGTGCAGAATATACCCAAGTCTAAAATTGACCATTAACCTTTTAGCATTCAGATTACTCTGTCAAATGTAACATATTCACATCAATTTGAGTTAATCATACATTACCTCATTTCTTTGAGATTTCAATGTGATTGTATATTTTTGCAATGACATTGTTAGATAGGAATGAGAGGCCAGATCTAATCAGTTTGAACATAGAACAGGTAGGAAATTTGGGGCTGTATGTGGCTGGTTTAAATGCTAAAGGATTATGATTATTTTGCAATGTCCGGCCATGCCAAAAGTGCACAAAGCCTCACTGCTTAACAAAATCTAAATCCAGATCCTTAAGAGTAGGCTTACTCCATCAAAGTGGAAGAAGAATGAAATAAAGCAAAAGAACCCTCTTTACAGAAGTTTTTCACTTGAACCTAGCATTGTCATAGTGATACTGAGAATCAAGCTCAAAGCCAACAAGTTATTTTAACTATTCGTATTACTACCAGTATAGCATTGATACAATGTATACATTACTTTACCCGCTCTACTACTACTGATATGTGATCTAAAGTTTCCCCAATGGATTATTTAATGGGTTTTAGAAAGTTGAATTGAGGTACTCCAAGACAAAATATATTTTTCTTGAATCATTCAGAAATATTGTACTTTTGTTATTAGAAAACTTAGAAAACTAAAACTAGACTAATTCAGGAATAGTCAACTATTAGAATGTGAGAATCTTATTCATACTCACTTCTTGAAGTCCATGTCGAATATGATGTTTGTTTACAAACTTTCTTGATCAACATAACTACTGATAGAGTGGATGCATAATGCCAGATTTCATGTAATGCCCTTTTGCAGTTAAATGACTAACTTCTATTGATATATATATATCTAAATTATAAATATTAAAACAATGCAATAGTAGTATTTTCCAGCGAAATAAAGCACTGTAAAGGTAGAATTCATCATCATCATTGTTGTCATTGTTTAATGTCCGCTTTCCATGCTCGCATAGGTTTGACTGGGGGCTGGCAAGCCAGAAGGCTGTACCAGGCTCCAATCTAATCTGGCAAAGTTTCTATAGCTGGATGTCCTTCCTAATGCCAACAACTCCAAGAGTGTAATGGGTGCTTTTTATGTACCACCAGCATGAGAGCCAGTCAGGCAGTACTGGCATTGACCACGCTTGAATGGTGCTTTTTACATGCACCCGGCATTGAACCAGTCAGCTGGGTACATCTTATGGAGTTTATATCTACACCTTTTCTACAGATCAAGCAGGGCCATCTACCTGAAGAGATTTGTAGTTTGTCTGCCTTCCTACTTATTAAGACTTTGGTTTTTGCTAGATTGACTCTAAGGCCCCTCGATTCTAGACCCTGCTTCCACACCTAAAACTTCTCTAGTTCTGATAGTGACTCAGCAATTAGAGCAAGGTCATCAGCATAGAGAAGCTCCCAGGGGCATCCCGTCTTGAATTCCTCTGTTATTGACTGGAGGACTATGATGAATAAGAGGGGGCTGAGGACTGATCCTTGGTGGACCCCTACCTGGAATTCTTCACCGTACTCATTACCAACCCTCAACTTACTGATAGCATCCCTGTACATGGCTTGTACAGCTCTCACTAACCATTCATTTATCCCTAGTTTCCGCATTGACCACCAGATAAGTGATCAGGGGACCCTGTCAAAGGCTTTCTCCATGTCAACAAAAGCTAGTTAACGGAGGTTTATCTTTGGCTAGGTATTTCTCCTGCAGCTGTTTTACCAGAAATATAGCATCAGTGGTGCTTTTTTCCCTGGCACAAACCCAAACTGTATCTCTTCTAGACTGACTCTCTCCCTAATTAGTTGGGCTATGACCCTCTCCATGACCTTCCTTACCTGATCCAATAACTTGATACCTTTGTTTTGTAGTGGCATGGTTATTGACTGTTATTTCCAGCAAAAATTGATACCTTGTTGTTCCACTATTTCTTATATATATATATGTGTGTGTGTGTGTGTGTATAGTTCCACTGCATTTAGCTATACTATAGTGCAGGAGCTACTGTCTTAACTTGCTATATGTCAAACCACCAAATTTAAGCTGAAGATTAAGCAAGGCAGTTCCAAGTTTATGAGTTGTATTACCTGTTAATACTTTAGTAAGATCGGGGTATTGACTTGTCCCAGTTTTTCTCTCAAAATGTCCTCTTAGATTGTATTTGACATCAACTCTGTCACTTTGTGATGACTGTTAAGTAACAGTTTGTCATACTCTGCCTGTTACAGAAGCACACATTATATACAGTAGTAAAGAAGTTGCTAAGCGTGTTCGGTCTTTATGTAAGAGCTGTTGTTACTACAAAATGACAGATGATGAAGTCATTTGACCACATAAGAAGAAATCATGAATAATAGAAAATTTATTTTGATGGCTGTGTTGCTATCCTTCCTTCTGCAAAAATTCATGAACACCACTTGTTAAGAGAATGCTGGACAAGGAAACAGTTACACATATTGCATTATTTTGCGATGGAAACTATAACAATATAAAAGGTTACTCTTCTAGCGTTCTCTTTTTATGTGCCATGCTTACAGACTTCAGTGATCATGGATCTCCATGCCAAACTCTGAAGATTCATGATTTTTCTTGGGAAAAATTCAGTAACAACTTTCTGTTGCATTCTTCCAGTTTATTTCCAGTTTATTTACCTAGACTCATCTCTAACCATTGTAGCAATACATAAGATATTTTTTTGTTGATTAGCCTAATTTAGATCATGACAACATAAAATATAGGTTGTGCCAAGATATCTTTGACCATGAATGTATTTAATATAAGTAACATATGCAGCAAATGTAATAAAATACAAGTAGATATCAGAACTGCAGGTATAGTTCATGATGAAGTAGATATGCAGCTAATTAAATTTGATCATGAGCTTCTTATAAGAAAGGTTGATATGCAGATTCATGAATTATCTGAGATCACTGAAGCTATAGATGACTAAGGCAGTAGTGATGGCATTTGACTATGAAAACATTCCTGACCACTGCCACTAACTGGGGTTGAGCAAAAGTATTGTAAGAGGCAACTTTGGATACATAATTTTTGCATCTATAACTGTGTAAAGCAACCAAGGTATACATTGAGGCTTTTACTGGAAAAGTGCCAATGATGTAATATGTATAAAATCACACATCCCATCTCTTCCTCATAAGATCAGAAAGCTCTGTATGTTGTCTCAACCATTTATTTATTTATTTATTACATGTTATATATTTGTATGCTATGCTCACTACAAGCCTGGACCAGATTATTGTCAGTTACACGATGCCAGGCTGTAACAGGGTACCTTTGGCTGGGTAGAGCAACAGAGAACAAAGGAGGAATTGGCAAACCCATTAGAGTAGATTTCGCTAATAAGACTCAGACCAGTACCAACCATTCAGCATAGTCTATGTTGAACAACTTCTAACTGAATCCATGGAAAAGGAAGGTACTTCACTTGTAAAGATTGAAAATTACAAGGTAGCTTTAGAATCTCTGTAGAAAAATACCCACTGGTCGCAGAGAATTCAAAGGAGATAACTCTTCACTATGTTGAATCAATATTTGGTCAGTGTCATACACTGTTTGTGGAGGCGCAATGACCCAATGGTTAGGGCAGCAGACTCGCGGTTTCGATTCCCAAACTGGGTGTTGTGAGTGTTTACTGAGCGAAAATACCTAAAGCTCCATGAGGCTCTGGCAGGGGATGGTGGCGAACCCTGCTGTACTCTTCCACCACAACTTTCTCTCACTCTTTCTTCTTGTTTCTGTTGTGCCTGTAATTCAAAGGGTCAGCCTTGTCACACTGTATCACGCTGAATATCCCCAAGAACTACGTTAAGGGTACACGTGTCTGTGGAATGCTCAGCCACTTGCATGTTAATTTCATGAGCAGACTGTTCCGTTGATCGGATCAACGGGAACCCTCGACGTTGTAAGCGACGGAGTGCCAACAACAACATACACTGTTTAAATTGCTGAAGAGAGGATGTTTTTGTGTTTAAAGCTGGCACTGACTGTAACCTTACCCTGGTATATAAAGTGTTTTTTCCAATAAAATTTGGTAAATTTGAGCATATTGCAGTCCCTGAAAAAGAAAACATTCTACCAAAACATTATGGTTACAATGAAAGATAATACTTGCAAAACTATGAGTAGCCAGAACAAACATTTGAATGTCATTCATTGACTTGGAAGGTTTCAAGAAATGAATTATTGTACAATAAAATTTTGTGTAATATAATATCAGCACACAGCATTTTCTTGTAAAAGTCTTATATTAGCTAAAAAAAAAAAATACTGAAGTACACCCGAAAAAGTAAAGACATTGGCAGAATTAAACAATTAGCTATATGGGTAATTATCTCTTGTGAGTTTGAAGCATTTATTTGGAGGGCATTGACCAAAATCTGATATCAAGGCTCATTCGGATATTTGTCTAAACATAATGCAGAACTAGAGTTTTCTTTTATTTCGTATGATTAACAACTTATTTAAATGAGACAATATAAAATAAGTTTTACTCCAAAAACTTGTCACTTTGACTTCAAAGACCTGACTTTAAAGCACAGAATTAATTACCTTACACTGAAAAAAAAAAAAAAAAAAAATGAAGGGAATATATTTGAAACAAAAACACTAAAATAAATTTAAAATGACTCCTTTAACAAAAGTTTCTAGAAATTGTTTTTGTTAATTAATGAAGTTGTTTCTTTATCAGACATTGGTGCTTGGATAATACTTGGTACATAGTTATCTAAACAGGATGAAAGAATTCAAACTTTATTTTTCATTTGATAAATCCGCAAATCTAGTATTGTCACTTAACTTGGACTTTATTTCAATTAAACTGTATTAGTTTGTGCCACATTGAAGTTAATTAACAAATAATACCAAAGAGCTCTTTTCTCAAAACATACTGTTCTGTTTGACTTTTTTTCTCTTTGTCCCAAAATATTTTTAAAGATATTTTTCATTTGACTCAGAGAGAACATTTTTCAAGTTTAGCTAGTGTCAAAACTATTGTTGTAAAATATCTTGGGTATAAGTGGTGTTGCCATTTGGGTAAGTCTAGCTGGTTGAAGCATTTGATTGGGGGTTTCTAGCCAGGGTATTTGTACCATTGTAAGATTTAAGTCTTTGAATTTGATCCTTATTTTTAAAATGTTTAGGAAGAAGATTTGGTTGCTGCATGGAACAGCTTGTGTAATTATACAGAAGTTCCAATTTTGGTTTACATTTGAAATATTGCCTGGAAAGAAGAACAATTTTATTTTAGATTTAATGTCTTTTCTTTTTTAAAATGCAGAAACTGTTTTCATTTAATGCCACAAAATTTTTGCCTCAGATATTTCAAGTCTGCCATTTTAGTTTTTGATTTAGCTTATTCAGATTTGGTGAAGTTATTTAGGTTATTCTTGTCATCATTTAAGAATTATATTTAGAATGACATTTGTAATTAATTGTCTTGATTAATTTACATGGAAACATAGAACATTCAACTCCGAAGGCAGAGCTCTAGTATAACTTTAATAATGATGGCTAAAACAAATGAAAGAACTAATTGCTAATAGCTTAATTTATAAAATAGAAAAGAAAGAAACAAAAACTACACTACTGTAGAATTAAGTTAGCATCAAGAGAATTTAGAAGTATATTGTAAAATAGCCTGGTTCTGTTTCTCCTTGAAAATATGAATAAACTGAAAATCTGTTTTACTCTCATGTCTGTATATCTAAGTATAAATAAATTCCATATCTGCAATTTACAGAAGTCTTGAAGAGATGGGTAGGATTTCAGGCTGTAATTCACATTGTTTGCCCTATTTCTTACAATAAACAATACCTTGTTTTAATAGCTTAAACAAACAACTGTATATCAATATTGACTAGAAGCAAATTTTGGAGAAACAAATCTTTTACAATAGGTGTAATGTAATTGGCTGGTTCCTTAGTCCACTTGCAGGTATTGAATTTAGACATCAGATGTATCAATCACTACTGTCTGAAAAAGCCTATAAGGCACTTTCCCCTTCATTAATATATTTTCCATAAATCCTTGGCAAAAATATTCAAACATATCTTTCCTCTTGTCACTTGATATCTCTTATCATGTCGTCTTCATATTCTGGGATGTTTAATATTTTGGACTAATGGGTATATGTCAATTAGAGTATTGAAGTGTTTGGTAGAGCACCGGCACAGTTTGGGCTACCTGGTGTCATCCACAGTCAGGGTATATTTCCATTGGATCAACTACAGGAGCTCTGCAGTGTTAGCTGAGTTAATAATAATAATATTTCCAGTAACCAGAAGATGGATTTGGTATTGATCTTTATTTTGTACAACAGTCTTTTCGACCTATCCTGCTACTGTCCCTTATGGGTGGGGCTCTGTTCAGCATGTTGTGTTGCATCCATTTTGTAGTCTGGGTCTCATCAGGTACATCCATACATAAAGTCATGTCTCACTAAAGATCCTGAGTTTTGGCTGTCATGTTGTTATGTCCCCTTCTGGTTAGAGAATTGAAAATTGTAGCAATGTTTCATTCTCTAACCTGATGGGCGTATAACAACATGATATCCAACATTCAGAATCTTTAGCAAGGCAACTTTATGTATGGATGTCCCTGATGAGACCCAGACTGCAAAAAGTTCATCAAGCAAATCGTCATTTACAGTTTCATCTTAAGGGTCCCAGTTAGAATCTGGTGAGTCGACTTCAGTTTCATCTTCCCTCTCATACAGCATATCATCCTCTGTGCCATCCATTGTATTAGAGGTACCATATTTTTTGAATGATTTCACTATAATTTCTTTCTTCACGTTTCCCCATGCCTTTATAACAAACTCACACAAAGCATCCAATGAAGCAGCCTTTTGTAAAAGATTTCTCTCCATGCACCATCCAATTGCTCCATTCCTCTCTCACATTATCTTTACTGTAGCCACTGATGTCTAGTGGCTACAGTAAAGAGGTCAGACCACCAGGTATAACTGCAATATCAGTATTATTTCATGATAATCTGGCCTTAGTGTTCTTTGTTATGTGGCTACGAAACATATCCCAAAGCAATAGACTTCTTTCCTTTTTTATCCCACCCGGGTGTCTGCTCCAAGTATTTTCTATCCACAATTTTATGCCATTCTCATCCATCCTTTTTCATGAAAATGAACAACTACTCCAGAAGGAAAATTTATTTTAGGCTTAGTTTTCCGCTCAAAAATTATCACGGGTTTCAGTTTTGTTCCATTAGCCATGCACAATAATACAACTGTAAACCTTGTCTTTTGGCATGTTTCTTAAATTATCTTCATTTTTTCTCCAATCTCTTACCACTTTCTCAGCCACATCAAATATTCTCGCTGCAACACAGTTGTTAGATGCCTTGGCAACTTCAATAACTTTCAGTTTAAAACTTGCTTCGTGTCTTCTTCATTTTTTTGGCGGTTCCATGGGTAGGTTGAGTATAAAAAATATTTAAAGAATTGTATCTGGTTGGTAGAAGAGTCAAAAACAGGCTGAATCAGAGAGAAAAGGAAGTGAAAACTACCATTGTAGTTGAAGCGCCTTAAACAGAAGAAAGCTGTTTGTTGATATAATGAGCTCGTCGGTTGCCAGCTGCTTTGAAAGTTTCAAATAGTTCGGCCACATGAACACACCTTTGTTTACAACGTTACAATTGACAGCATTAAAGAAAGAATCTGTTTCATCATCTTATACAAATTTATGTTAATACTATATATTGTTTCATGTCTTAACTTTTATGGATACGGTAGGTAAAATAACATTTCTAATAACATCATCAAGCAGGCCTGGCATCAATCATGTTCGGATAGTGCTTTTTACATGCCACCTGCATGGGAACCAGTCAGGGGGTACTGGTATTGGCCACATTCGGATGGTGCTTTTTATGTACCACCAGCACAGGTGCCAGTCAAGGGGCACTGGCCACAGCTACAATATTGGTTTTACTTGACTCAACAGGTTTTCTCAAGCATATCATATCACCCAACACATCAGGGTTAACCTTAACTGGGCCTGACATGCATGGCTTCGATCTCACTTTAGTTGTCAGGTCTTCTCAATCACAGCATATCTCCAAAGGTCTCAGTCTCCTGTTATTACCTCTGTGAGGCCCAATGTTTGAAGGTCATTCTTCACCACCTTATCCCATGTCTTCCCAGGTCTACCGTTTCCACAGGTTCCTTCTTCACACAGCTGTCCTCATCTATATGTAACACATGACCATACCAGTGCAGTCATCTCTCTTGCACACTATATAGAAAACAATCTCTCTGCATTTTCACTGTTGTGGTTTCACCCGGATTCAAGAAAGTGGCAATTATAGATAATGGATACATACCTAATACACCTGAGTGAGATGAATAAGCAAGACAATGTGACAAGTAATGCAAATCTATTAGAACTTTAAGTTCCAAAAAAGAAAAAAAAGGAATTTGGAAAAACCCGAAATAGATATGTCTATGATTTAGTGGAATGTGTACTAGAATTGTGCTGATTATATGTATTATCGCATTTCCAATTTCTTTCCACATCCAAAAGACATTCTGTTAGTTTAGATCTAAAAATGAAATGGGAATAATGTCCAAAGTTTTTGAAAATAGAGAAGAATATAAGAATTTTAGAAAATAGAGATAATGAAGGAAATTTTTGAAAACAGAAAATATCCACTGAAGTAAGGAAGCAAATTGGCTGTAGAATTCAATGTAGCATAACAAAAAAATGATGGTACAGCAGTTTGCAAATGGATTTTGCTTATTGAAGGTTAATGCTATTCCAGAAGCAAAGTTTTTAGACAGACTTATCCTGTATGAATATATGTGGGCAAAAACAATAGTAGAAATGCTATAGCTTAGAGCCATACAATTTATGTCACCACAAGGCACTAAATATAAACAAGCCAATGAGGTAGCTTCTTGGAAAGGTACAGAATTTTATATTCTTCCTAAATTTTCCTTGTAACAAAATCTTTACTATTTATGGTGTTTGGTTCAAATAGAAGCAGGATATAACAAAAAAATGTAACCAGGCAGTATGGTACAGCATGTTGAATTTAATGGAAGATAAATGGCTTGATGGTTTGGCTTAATAATCAAAATGACTATATCCTGTAGCATAAATTCTGACCCTAAATTCTGCTGCTATCATTACTTTACACTATTAATATGAAAGTGATTGGATAACTACTAATATTAGGCAGCAGTTGACACTGTTTCATAGGTCAGAAGTGACCCAATCTGTTGAGCTGCAGCAAAATTGGTAATTGTTTTTGTAACTTGTTATAACAGAGAAACAAATGAGGTGATTCTAATCTACTGGATGTAAAGTGCAGGAAAGGTGGAGCTTAAGTGAGCTGAAAGAACAGCAGGGCATAAATGGCATTAGTAAATTATATGAAGAAGAGGCAGCATCACTAATATGGGCATGTGATGTTATTGAATGTTAAGTGCTGAGTGAAAAAGGTCTACATAGTGTTCAGTAGAATGTATTTGTTGAGGAAGACATAAGTATATCTAATTTAACATTGGTCTATTTTCCTTCTAACAACAGAACTTTAATTTAACAAAACAAATTCCAAATAAAATAACCAATTAAAAAATTACAGGGAAAATATATAAAGGTTGCTACAGGGCAAAAACTCCTTGTCCTAGTACATTAAATAATGTATAAGGTTTTGGTGGCCTAGTTGACTTCGATTTAGTGATCAGATCTTATCTTATTGAGTGGATTGGATTGCCCATGGTCAGTCCACTGCAGGATGAAAGCCTCAACATGTCCTCTCCACTAGAGAATGGTTTGAGACCTTATTGGTTTGATGAGCCTCCTCAGCCACACTGGCTTGTCATAGCATGGCAGAGGAGTGCAGTTTTTATACTCATACTCAGGAGTAGTTAAAACCATTATATGGACCCCAGTGTTCAATTGGCACTCATTATAGTGACTCTGAAAGGATGAAAGGCAAAGTAAACCTCAGTGGAATTTGAACTTAGAATGTAAAGATTGACGAAATACCATTAAGCAATTCACTTTGCATGCTAACAATCCTGCCTCCTCTTCTTATTGATTAAAATGATTAATTAATCGCTAGCCCTTCGATATTTAAACTGGCCACATCTGGCTTCTCACACCCACCCTACAATGTCATTTGAAAGATAGTTGACTTCATCATTGAAATCTCAAAGCTACAAGATAATGCATCATTATTTGAAACCAATATGATTAAGTAAGCATTACATCTGACAGAGCAATCTGAATGCTTAAGGATTAGACAAGGCTAGAACAAGTGGAATCTACTTTCTTTTGTTGAAATGTTAGTTTCTGCTTCATCTCATTGTACACCAATATGCATCTTTTGTTTATATTTAGAATAAATAGCATCACTTGTAAAGACCAGACTGTGTAGGTGTATGTTTGACATTCATAAGAGGTCAGTTTTGGTCCCAGAAATAAACGCTGTAAACCTTGATGATACTGTGTAATGAAAGGATGTATTTTTATATACTAACATACGTAAATAGAATGATGTAGTTACAAAAATAGAAGAAACAATACAGTTGCAAGTAAGGACTCTCAATACAGAGTTCAAGTTGACGTGCTTAAAGCATTAATGTTTGTTTACATAAGTAGCAGATTCAGTACTGTATACAAAAATGTATTTCCATACAAAGATGACCACTCAATATGCAAGTTATAATAATAGCCATGTTTATATACTTATATTGTGATTTGTCGTTGTGCAGATGACATGAAATTGAACTTATTCTAAAGTTGTTAGCATAATTCGCAATATATTTTTTTTAATCACTCAAAATATTTCTCTCTTTAAAGGCCTCAGTGACTAAATATTGGGTTAGGTGTTAATTGATTGCATTTTTCTGCTATCTTGGGCTAATTTCATTGGTTGATTTCATGCAGTTCTATTAAAATGATACTTTGTTCCAGAGAGACACCAGTATTGTCTTTATATATGTTCAGCTATGAGTGTGTGTGTTTTGAAGTGGTAGAAAATATTATCATATGTCTAATCAAACTCACCTGATCCTTGAAAATAAAACAACCTTGTGACTTTCTATTGTTGTCTTAGTGTATAACCTATGGTCATAGCAACATGTATTTTATGTATTTATTTGTTATTTTGAGCTTATGTATACGTCTCTGATATAACCATAACATGCTGATATTTATTTCTAGAAGTTCATGTCTATTTTTTGAGAGCTCATCATGCCCCTGTGTCTGGGAAGTAGCCAATGTCAGTTAGCGGTCACTATATAATTTACCTGCTGACCTGTCTGTCTGCTGTTATTGTCTTGCTATATGTTTTGTCTAATATTTGTTGAGGTGCCATAATGTCAATGTTTAACTTAACTATTTTCCTCTTCTGGTATGTGCTCTGTGTGTATGTCTGTGCCGGGTTTTTTTTTGTTTTTTGTTTTTTGTTTTTTTCAGAGTCAAAATGTTTATGGTGTATGAGTTGACAAGTTCTCATATAATTTTGATTAATATTTAATGAACTGGGGAAGAAAATGTTCAGAAAATTTTTTTTTAAATAATAGTAATAATAATTATGGTTTAAAATTTTGCCACAAGGACAGCAATTTTAGGGGAGGGGAAAAGTCAATTTCATTGACTCCAGTGTTTCACTGGGACTTAGTTTATTTTTTTATTGGTTTTTGTCATTAGACTGTAATCCATGCTGAGGTACTGCCTTCAAGGGTTTTGTTAATCATGTCAACACCCAGTACTTACTTATTTCAATCTATTATTTATTTACATTTTACTCTATTTGTCAAACTGCTGAGCTTCAGGGTAATAATATTTCTGTCAATAAAAATAATGATGTTGATGCAATTAAATAAAGTTATATTTAATCAGTTGTAAATACATTCAGAATCAAGAAATTAAGTGAAATCTCCTTTTTAAAATGGGTTGGGTTGTTTCCTAACCGTTTATGATTTTTGTTATTGTTGTTATTGCTAAGTATACACGCTTGTGTTACTTGATATCATATGTAGCTATTCGAAAATATTTGTTGTACGCAGATCAAACAATTAAATTATGATTTAAATGAGGAGTTTCTTGTCCTAAGACTGAGGATTTAAAACTGTTCATTTCAAAGGTAGAAATTTGACAGCTGTATATATACTATGTTGGGGTCACTTGATTGATGCATTTATAACAGCCTTTGTTTTCATTGATTGTGTTGTGATAGTTTTTATCATTTGTTTTGTTCTTGGTTGTATGGTTTAGATTTAGAAAGTCAATAAGTCCTCTTGGATGTTACCGTCTTGAGTACTAGGACTCATAGGGCTGGTTACTTGGCTTCCATGGCATCTAATAGACCAGCATCACAACATTCTCCTTGAACAGAACACCAGTTTACCACAAGGTTATTCGTTTACAACTGAGTGAACTGGAGCAATGTGAAATGAAGTGTTTCGCTCAAGAATACAATGCACTACCTGGTTTGGGAATAAAGAGCATGATTTGGTATCTGTGAGTACCACTGTCTAACCACTAAGCCATGTGCCTTTATGCTTATCTTCAGTGGCATTAGATTATGACAATGTGTCTGTTAATGGCCTATCTGTTATGGTTGTATCACCTTGTTTAATGTGACATGTGTAGTCTTTCACCTTTCCTCAGATATTCTATTGACTTAGGATAGAAGGAACTGGTGGGCCTTCTGGAAAAAGTTTTAGATTTTGAATGAGAAATATTTTTATTGCTGGTATACTATTAGGTTGTTCCGAAAATAATGGCCAATTTCAGAAACATAATTTTATTCTGGCAAAATTTACAACAAAAATGTTTTGATTAGTCAATGTATGAGCCATGGACATCTAAGCATCTCTGCCATCAATCAACAAGATTATTTATGCCTCGTTGATAAAAACTTATTGGCTTTGATGCTAAGAAATCTTTGAAAGCTGATTCCACCTCTGGTTTGGACCTGAAAATTATATCACTTATAAACATGTATAAATGCTTTAAAAAAACGGTAGTCAGTGGGTGAAAGATCAGGAGAATATGGAGGATGTGGTAAAGTCTTATATCCCAAATCTGTGAGTTTCTGCAGCGTCATTCTTGCAACATGTGGCTTTGCATTATCATGGAGCAGAATTTCTGAAACCACCTTCGTACTGTGCAATCACTTGTGGACCCCTTTCCTCATGCTCTGTTAATATTGGCAACAGTTTGGGAGACATTGTACCCCAGCTTGAACTCGTGCAAGAAAAGTAAGCAATGGTCCTTTTTTGTCATGGGTGTGCCTATGCTTCAAGAATGTTTTCTGTCTGAAATAAGTAGAAAATTATTAAAGAGCATACATCAATTATTAAGTATGTCGAAATTCACCTAAAATATAATTAAAATACTATTAGAGCTGCCACTATTTTCGGAACAATCTAATACTACTTTAGGTACAGGCATGGCTGTTTGGATAAGGAGCTCGTTTCCCAACCACTTAGTCTTGGGTTCAATCCCACTGCATAGTATCTTGAGCAAGTATCTACTATAATCCTATGCTGACCAAAACCTTGTAAGTGAATTTGGTAGACAAAAACTGGAAGAAGCCCATCATATATATTATTACTCATGTTTGTCCCCCACTACCACTTGACAACTGGTGTTAGTTTGTTTACATCCCCATAATTTTGTTGTTTGGTGAATGAGATTGATAGAATAAGTACCAGATATAAAAAAGTAAGTTTTGGCATCAATTTGTTTAACTAAACCCATGACCAATTTGGTCACAGTTCAATGACTGAAATAAGTAAAAGATAAAATATATTTGCTTGATAAAATTTCCCATTAAAAGATCAGCTTATATTTCTGTTTTTAACTTAAATAATTACATTTTTAAATAGATGTAGTTTTATTTTCCTATATACTTAATTGTCATTTTCTTTTATGAGGCTTTCTTAGATTACATTTAATTCAATGCAGCCTTCAAGTTTAAAAAAAGAAAGAAAGAAACAAAAACATCTTTCACCTCTGGGCTAAACTCTAACTGATATCAAAAGAAATTCATATTAGTAAAAGCATATCTGTACAATTTTATGGTGCAACCACCAGCTGACAAGACATACTGTTTCTTCTCTTTGCTGCTTCTACCTCTACCCCAATAGATTTAGCTCTTTTTAACTAAACTGCACCTCACATATGTGCGTCTGTCTACATATACATCCATACATATCTTAATTCTACATAATTGATTACAGGCTCTATTCTTGTTTTTATGGTTGAGTAGTTAGCAAGAGAAGGTCATCTGGCTATAAAAAGATAGTTGCTCTAACAGTAAATGAATTTTTTAATTTACAATTGATCTACTGGTGGCTACAAAATCCATAGCTGTTATTACTGACATCTTATTGATTAATCAGTCATTCTGCACTCTATTGATTTATCCAATGCATGTTCACTCTGAAAAATAGCAGTTGGTGACACGACTTGAAATATGTGTTTTTACAAGATAATGAGAAATGAAGTTGATAGATAAGAAATTACTCTCTTAACTGTCTACACTTCTCATTTTCTTTCTGATATCTCTAACAAAGATAGGATTATACAAATTATGTTGTGTTGATCCATCTCTTCATCTGAGGTGTAAATACATATGTATATCATCATTATTTATGCTTTTATAAATTACTTATTGTGGTCTTTTGCCTTTTTTTCTTTTCTTTTCTTTTCTTTTTTTTTTCTTTTTTTTTTTTAGGTTTAACATTCTGGAATCAGACCTCTCTTTTAGCAAACCTTTTGGGCTAGTTAAAAGACTTCCAGTTATATATGTGTATATTTGTAATATATGTACATACTAACTTAAAAGCCGCACTTCATGCTGACTTTTAAGCTAGCTCCTGCAAAGGGCTAATTGGGCCAATGGCCCAAAACTGAAGAAAGCAGTAATAATAAAACATTTATTGGTACTCTACCAATATGATATTACTTTAAATTCAGTTTAAATGAAAAATGTTTAAGTTCACAATTTTTTCGAGTTCTTTTAAAATTTGAATTTTCAGCTGTTACTATGTAACAAATCCTCATCCAGGCCTGATCCCGATGCTGGATGTTCAAGAGCCAAACTAAGGGTAGATTTTCAATCCTAGGATCATCCTGATCCCAAAAAGGAATAATATGTCTATGTAGAGCTGAGATACAGGGGTCCCCGACAGCTGGACAGACAGAATTTCACATTTATTATTATAACTGTATATATGTGTGTGTGTGTATGTGTATGTGTGTGTGTATATATATATATATATATATATATATATATATATATATATGCATATTTATTAGGTTGTCAAGAAAGTTCTTGTGGTTTTTAACCTTTAAATTCAGATGCACATATCTCATCTCAAACAAAAGTTTATTTATGTCAGTAGCGTAAAAATCCTGCGTTCCGGTGGCGATGAAGTTGTTGAAGGCGTGCTTGGCATCGTCTTGGTTTTTGAAGCATTTCTCATGCAGGAAGTTGTCAAGATGCTTGAAAAAGTGGTAGTTGGTAGGCGAGAAGTCTGGTGAGTATGCTGGTTGAGGCAGAGTTTCGTAGCCCAATTTGTTCAACTTCTGTAAGGTCAGTTGTGCGACATGCGGCCAAGCGTTGTCATGTAGAAGAATTGGTCTTTTTCTATTGACCAATGCTGGCTGTTGTTGTCGGAGTTTCTTATGCATTTCATACATTTGCTGACAGTACTTCTCCGCTGTAATGGTTTCGCCTGGATCCAAAAAGCTGTGCTGGATGAGACCAGCTGCAGACCACCTAACAGTCACCATGACCTTCTTTTGGTGCTAAGCGTCACCGACTGTCACAATCTGGTTGAGAAACATGTCTTTCTTGTCGCATAAAAGACGGGAAGACGACACTTCAAAAGAGTGTTGTTTTCGGTTGTCATTCAATTTGTGCAGCACCCATTTCTCAAGTATTTTTGTTTTTCCATTCTCTTTTGAATGGTTGGAAAATGTATACATTACGTCTAATTCAGAAGCAAGCTCTCGAACTGTTGTGCATGGATTGGCTTCCACTATGGCCGACCACTACGCTTATCATCTTCAAGACTCTCATCACCGCTATGAAATTGCAATTAAAATAATAAATAAATAATGTATGAATGATATATATATATATATATATATATATATATATATATATATACATGCATATATGGATACAGGACTCTATCGATGGTGCAAACAACATGAAATACGTAAGCAATAAGAAAAAATTGAAAACAGGACAAGTAAACACAGAGAAAGGACTCCTCATCAGTTGTCGGCTGTCTGTCTACTCCTCATTTTGAGCATATATATATTCTACAGAAAATATAGGAATTCTCGAACCGAACATAGAATAGTTCTAGCATGCCTCTTCAGAGAATCGAACCCTACACCTCAACAATTCTGGATATATATATATATATATATATCTATATTATATAATGGGAGAGAGAGAGAGATGTGTGTTTCTGTTAATTTTTAGTGCTACTGATAACACGTAACTCTGTACAACCTGTTTAATGGTAAAGCTGTTGCCAACTAAACTAGCAACTCTATCAAACCTACTTGGTAGCGAGGGGAAGTTTTCATTGGACACCATGCAGGACAAAAACAAAACCTGTCAAGGGCCATCTAGCAGCTGGGAGTGAGAGACTTCTAATCTTTGTTTAGATATCTCTCTAGGAGAAGGAAAACGCTGAGGTAACATCTGTTTGCATCTAATGGTGAAGACTAATTATTGCATGCATTGTTTATAGAGTGGGAGTTACCCTGTGCAAAGCCCTTCCTCACTATAAAAAGCTTCAGGAACAAGTGTTGCTTGCATTTTAGCATCTCTATTATGTGTTGCTTACTTTGGCCTAGCCATAGCCTAAAAAGGGTAAGACATTCAATGCAAAATTCCATGATGAAATGAAGGGATGTGTCAGTGTGACTGGTAAGCTCTCTGAATGCATGCTGCAAGAGTCGTCCATATGTATGTATGTATATATATATGCGTATACAGAAATATAAAAGTTTCAATTTGTTTTGAAGTGAATTGAGTAAATGATACTGAAGAGCTATAGCAATAGCAAAATATCAATATCTATCATTCTTGTTCATCGTGGGGCAGGTTGTCTTGCCTGTCTGGGACATTCGGTATTCAACACTCAGTATTATGTAGGAAGGTTTCTCTGAATGTTATTCTGCAGCAAATTGGCATATAAACAAAATACATACCCTATGTATGTGCAACCAATAATGTTTATATTATTTGAACTGCTTTTAATTTGAAATTTAATTTTGTTTCACTTTTGCTATGCCACAGCGCATCAGCAAAAACTTCCGATACTGTGTCACATAGAACAGGTTTTATTTACTTTTAACATTTTTGACAAAATTTTGTATTTTAGAAGTTATTTCGTCAGACGTTACAGAGTGACAATGGACAAATTCATGTTTGATAAGTGTCAATACATGAAACTCTCAGCTTTTGACTTACTCTCTAACTTTTGCCGATGATATATATACATATTACATATGTGTGTAAAAAAATCTCATCTCTCAATCAAACCAATGAAAGAGCCTCTACCTGGTTGCTCAACACGCTAAAAATAGCAGCCAAAATATCCCCCTACCTAAGCCACACGCCCATTGTATGTAATGTCCTAGATTATCCCTAAAAAGATGGTTTGCTGAAGGCTGGAATGTCTTTGATGATTGGTTTGCAGTATCAGGGTTGATTTGAGGCTAAATAACAACATTATGGTAAATTTCTATATTAACACCCACATAATTTTCACTAAGGGAAAAAAAAAAAAAAATTTGATTTTTTTTTTTGTGTGGAATCAAGTACCCTGACCTCCTAATATGCTGCAAATCCCTTATTTTGGTTCAGAAAAAATTAGGTTGGTGGGTGAGGGGTCCCCCCCCCCCCCCCCACACACACACAAATCCTGGAATCATTGGAAAAACTTTTGGGGTTGAATGATTTCCTGTGACCTCCTAATATTACAAAATTAGGTTACTTAAGGTGAGCCTGGTGACTGATGGTTTTGGGGTCTTGCTGTTTGTAACTTTTGGTGAGCCATGGTGCAACCAACAACATGGTAAAAATCCCTGCTATTAATTTGGTGTGGATGGGTAATATCAAATAATTCAATCACAACATATATTTAAATTAAACATGAACAAAATTGAAATATTATCTTTCAGTATTTTATAAGGTAAAAATCTTAAATTATTAATTGACACATTATTAGTTCTCTTATAACAGCAATACCTGAAAAAAATCATGGATTACATGGAAAAATTCGAGCATGAAAAGTAGTATTCTTAAGATTATAAACCTGGAAAAGTACAGGACAAGTTATTACACATGTAAAAGTATGGGACAAGCTATTACTTCAAGTAAAGTAAGGAATAAGAAATTTTTTTACTTAAAATGTTGCAGCTAAAATTAAAATTTGAATCCTAAAACTTATTTTATTATAGTTTACAAATTACACTATACTTATTTAAGTAGAATTTGGCTAATTTACTACCTTAAATACAGAAAAAAGGGACTAATTAAACAAACTTACAAATTAGCTGAACAGTTTTGTACAATAAATTTAAAAGATGAGAACTGTAAAGAGTGATAAATTAGAAGAACTGGCATTCTTTGCTGCAATATTTGAAGTAAAAAGTTTCTTATTCTTTACTTTACTAGAAGTAATAGCCTGTCTTATACTTTTAAAGGTGTAATAACTTGTCCTGTACTTTTCCAGAATATTATTTTTCATGCTCACAATTTTCCATGTATGTGCAACTGATAACATTTACATTAATGTAAATAGCACAATCAGTGTACCCAAATGCATAACAATCTTGGTGAAAATGCTTTTTTTGCTGTTTGTTGTAGTTGAGTATACAAATTTTCATTTGATGTAAAAAAAAGTTTTAAATTCTTGATCAAAATGCACATAAATTAACATTCTAATTAGGGGTGTCAAATTACATAAAAATTCCTAATATATTGAAAAAAATCATTAAAAAAAAAGAGAAATTTCTTTTTCTTCTTAAATTGCTTATAAATATTCCTGATAAATACCCCTTTCATTCACCATTAGTACATAACCATAACATATGAAATATGAATTAATCTCATATTTTATTTAATCAAAATAGATGCTCAATTTTGAAGACATTACTTTGAATTGATATTAAACCACTTTCATATATTTTATATTTTGCCTTTGCAAGAGTTAAGAGTTGAAACTTTCAGGAATCAATAACATATATATGTTGGCCATTATTTAAGACATTTTATGAAATTAGGACTGATATTTTGGAAGATATGGTATTTTTCATCAAAAATTTCTGTTAACAGTTTGGCCTTGCACATAGTATAAACAACTTTGGTTCCATTCTCACATGTCTAAACATAGATACAGTAATGAATTTTGAGATTTATGTTGACATGAGTTGATATCCTAGGTGTGCTGGTGATAAGTTCATAACTTGGCCATCTTTTTCCTGGCATGTTTCTTTTGTTTCCCTCTGCTTATCATCATCATCATCTTCTCACGAGAAGCCTGTTGTTCCTTGCACTTTGCTTGATATCAAGCATTTTGCTCCCTTTTTGCTTTCTTTGCTTCATTCCTGATGTCTTCCTTTGTTAGTGTACCTCTCCTTTTCATGGTATCCTTTTTCTCTGCATCCCTTTTCTCTGTGTATCTTGCTCTTTGCTTTTGTAATATTTCTTCTTTCGATAATTTGCCTTGTTTTGAGCTGCTCTTTTGTCCTTTTGTAACTTCTTGTAATATGCAAGCCTTTCAGCACAATCCATATGGCAAAAATGTTGTGTAGGAAATTGTAAAAGGAAATGATGAATGTATAGTCAATAAGTATCTTTAGTACATATAATTCAGTTTCAAATGGACATATTTAAAATGATATTTGGGTTCACATAATTCAAAATACAATAAATAATGCTAAAATTACTTCTATTCAAACATTCACCCTTATCAGAAAACAATCATATGACCTTGATGCAGTGGAAAGCGGATATTAAGTCAGTCTTTTTCATCCTCAGCAATATATAAATATATAGTAATTTAAGTTCTCATTACTCAAACTTGCTAAAATTTTCACACAATGGATCATTACATATGTACAATTCATGTTTTAAAAACTGAAGTTTCTCTCAGTTTCCTTTTACCAAATCCACTCACAAGGCTTTGGTTGATCCAAGGCTGTAGTAGAAGGTACTTGCCCAATGTGTCCTACAGTGGGAATGAACTTGAAACCACGTGGTTGGGAAAGGCAAGCACAACTCAGCTGCTAGAGAAATATGCTGTTTTAAACACACAAGTAATTAAAGGGTTAACTTCTTGACTATTTCATAAAAGGGTCATGACCAGCATAGAGGGGATTCCTTGAGGTGGTGCCCATTAATATGCACTCAGCCCATACTACAACATGTACACTACAACAGAGTTGATCAGTTTACTACTGTTTTGTGTGTCATGTGATAAAACAGTGTCCAGGAGTGACTTAAAGGAATATGAGACAAAGGATTGCATTGGATGAGGAGAGGAAGGACTGCAATGAATACCAAATCGAAAGATCACAGCAGGTGGTGAGATGAAAGACTGTGGTAGGTAGTGATAAAAAGACCGTGGCAGGAAATAAGATGGTCTGTACTGGCTGGTGAAGTAGCGAGATCTGTCCAACCCACCCTGTATGGTAAAAACAGACACAACATGGTGAAAGGGATAATGATTGTCTTTCAGGTAGAAAATTTGTTCGCTAAATGATGCCTTTGTGTTATTTACTTCTAAGCAGTTTGATTCGGATTCCATGCTACTTCAAGTTTCACAAACCCCTAATGGAGCCAGTCTCCTCAGGCTGGTATCCCGCGAACCTGAGGAAACACGCTCCATTCGGAGCTTGTGAAACTTGAAGCAGCATGGAGTTCGAATCAAACTGTTTTCAATAATACATATAACTCCCAATATATGTGTTGAGTGCCCTTTTATTATTTACTTCCATAAACTTTAATAACCTCTCTCTGTTAGTGTTGCAGATAGTTTTTCTTGTTTGTTTCTTTTTACTCTAATTTTAGTCAGCTTCATAAGTATTTTTTGTTTTTGTATTTGCTTTGTAAGACTCTTTATGTGAACCTGTGTGTTAAAACAAATTTTGTTGTAGCTTGGGTGGTGGCTTGTTATACCAGTAATAAACACACACCCACATGTCAGTTCAATTTTACTTCTTTATTATTAGTTATTTAACCAAACAAGTGAATCAATTGCATGCTTAATCAGTTAGTCAGATTTAAAACAAATCTGGAGGAGAGAGGACATGTCATTGATGAGTTTGTGAATGGTGACAAAAGTACATTTGCAGGTATCTGATTGAGTGTTTAACCAACTGATTGATTAATTGATTGGCTAAATGATTAACCAATTAACTAATAATAAAGCAGTGGATCAGTGAATGTGTTTATTATTGGCATAATGACCCTAACATGATACAACAAAATTCATAAGTATACATTTGAACCAAAAAAGGTACTTCTATGTGATTGCTTGACCTCTTAGAAGTAGCAGCCAAATCTCCTTTATATCACACTCACCATCGTAAAAAGAAAACAAGGAAAGAATGATACAATAGATAATCTGATCCAAGATATATTGTTTCATAAACAAAGATGGTCATAGCTAGAATGACATTGATCTTAGGTTAACTTGGTTAGGGTTGACTCGGGGTTAAATAACGACTTAAGTATACATTCTATGAAAAGAAAATATCTAGTTAAAAAATTAATTATGTTTTTCAATCAGCATTCCTCTTGTGTGAGATTAAGTCAAACAAAAGGAAATTAAAACAGTAATTATTTATTTTCTTCCAATCAAAAATTGGCTTTGTAATCATTTGAGTAGATTTGAGATGGATTTTAATATATGTTTACATTGAACAAATGAGTAGATGACCAAAATATTGCTCTCCTTCATTTCTAAATAACATTACTTTTCACTTGACTTGCTAAAGATTGTAGCCAAATTTTCTTCCACTAACAGTATACTATCTTAAAAAGAAAGACACATTAAATAATATACTCCTAGATATATTATGCCAAGGAAGAAGTGGAGATGGTCAAAGTTAGAATGTGCACGCACACACACACACACATGCATTTCCACTCAATTTCCTTCTACTGAATTCACTCACAAGGCACTGGGCAGCTCACAACTATAGTAGGAAAGATTTGCCCAAGGTGCTACAAAGTAGGCTGAACCCAAAACCATCTTGAAAAGTAAACTTCTTAACCACAAAACTATTCCTGCTGAAAAAGAAACATCTAAACTGTCAGTCATACACTCCTGTACATGACATGAGAAAGCAAAAGCTGTGCAACCAAGCTAGTGATAGATATGTATTGCTTTACTGTCCAGTGACTACAACGACCTGTGAAGCTAACATAATAGACTATTTAGCAACTTGTGATCACAATATCATATCTTTCTGTAGTCATTATATTGTGCTTCAGAAGAAAGCATACACCTCTATTTGGTTTAATGTACCTGACTGACAAGTTTTTCTAGTACTACTCAGTCAAGTCATCGTTAATATCAAGATGCAAAATGCAATTAATAAATGAAAACAGAAAATAGATTAAAACCATTTTCCACCTATGCTAGTATTGTAATAATGGTGATTTCAAATTTTGACACAAGACCAGCAAGAGTTGGGGAGAGTTTAAGTCAATTACATTGACTCCACTGCTTAACTTATATTTATTTTATTGACCCTGAAAGGATGAAAGGTGAAGTTGACCTTGGCAGCATCTAAACTCAGAATGTAATCGACTGATGAAATGCTGTTAAGCATTTTGCCCAGCATGCTAAAGATTCTGCCAGCAGGCTACCCAGGACTAGCCCGAAACCAGTATAAGTTGTGGCAACATGATGAGGTAGCAAAGGTTCTGCATTGGCAACTATGTGTAAAGCAGGTGTTAGAGAGAGGTAAGACATGGTATGACCACAAACCACTTAGAGTTACTTAATTGGAGACTTGCAAAATCCTGTAGGATTTCCCAATTCAAACAGACCAGGTGTTGAGCACAACAAACCAGGCCTAGTAGTGGTGGACAGAGTAAACCACTTGTGTTCTATTATTGATAATGGCATACAACTATAATATAGTTGTATGCCTATTTGCCCTACAAATAGTTAAGAAGGAAGGTAAGAAAGGTGGCGTATACAAACCTCTTAAATATGAGATAACCTGACTGTGGAAGATGAAAAATATGAAGATAGTGCCAATTATTGTTGATCAAAATTTATTAAGTGGAACATAAAGGAAATGAGAACCACAATGAACATTCCCACATTTGCTTTGATGTTGCTGTTAAAAATACAGATATCTCAGTTGGCATCTAAAAAAATGCTTCCCAAATGATTAAGATGAAGTCACACTTACTAGCACACTCTAATCTAGGCCACAGATGTGCTGTCTCTTTACTTTTCTCCTCTTGTCACCTGTATCATGTGTAACCAAGCTATTTTGCCAGTCCTTTCTCTGTAAAACTTCACCCCTCTGAAATTTCTCCCCTGTCCCCTGTGTTTCTTTTATTTGTCAATTTTCAGCTGTTCAAAATGAACATGTAATGGTTTCAATTTCACCATCTCCAGAGCACTTGAGAGTAGCATGGGCATAGCTCCCTCCTCCAGATCAAATAATTAAGAATAACAACAAAAATACTTCAGTGGGAATACACTTCAACTCATCGTGTTCCTTTCATTGATGCAGTTTTTCTTTTGTTCTTAAAGATAGCTTTTAACTAACTGAGAAGAATGATGGAGGGAGAGACTACCATGGGATACTACCTGAATGAAAAAAATAAATAGGAAAGTGTTTGCTTATGTACTTGTTGTAGTGAGTCCAAGAAATTTTAATTAATAAAAAGTATAGCAATGAAAAAGATCATATGTGTGTGTGTATATATATATATATATATATATATATATATATATATATATATATATACATACATATATATATATATATATATATATATATACATACATATATATATATATATATATACATATATATATTGTGCGGGTGGCACATAAAAGACACCATTTCGAGCGTGGCCGTTTTCGTGCGGGTGACACGTAAAAGCACCCACTACACTCTCTGAGTGGTTGGCGTTAGGAAGGGCATCCAGCTGTAGAAACTCTGCCAAATCAGACTGGAGCCTGGTGTTGCCATCCGGTTTCACCAGTCCTCAGTCAAATCGTCCAACCCATGCTAGCATGGAAAGCGGACGTTAAACGATGATGATGATGATATATATATATATATATATATATATATATATATATACATATATATATATATATATATATATATATATACATATATATATATATATATACTTTTTATTAAAGCTGCAAAATTATCACAGAACTGTTCCTCAGTTTCACATTCCTTTTCATCGAACAGTTGTTATCATCATCATTATCGTCGTTTAACGTCCACTTTCCATGCTAGCATGGGTTGGACGATTTGACTGAGGACTGGTGAAACCAGATGGCTACACCAGGCTCCAATCTGATTTGGCAGAGTTTCTACGGCTGGATGCCCTTCCTAACGCCAACCACTCAGAGAGTGTAGTGGGTGCTTTTACGTGTCACCCGCACGAAGGCCAGTCAGGTGGTACTGGCAATGGCCACGCTCAAAATGGTGTATTTTATGTGCCACCTGCACAAGAGCCAGTCCAGGGCCACTGGTAACGATCTCGCTCGAAAATCCTACGAAGGCCAGTTGTGATATATATAATATAAAATTATATATAATTATGTAAAGAAAGTTAAAATCAAGCTGTGTCCTCTTGAAGCACACCTGCTTATTCCAGTACTCCAAAGTCATATGTAGATATGTAGATGTTTAGAGTTGAAAATTCTTGAAACTATTTTTTGCAGAGTAATTACACATCAAAACAGGAGATTGGAAAAAGAAATTGGTATTATTTTGATACTATTTATTCATCACACATGTGTTTCAGTGCATACACACAATTTGAATGCTGTCATTCTAACACATAAACACATAGTAAGTTATCTGTAAGCACACATGCTTGAGTACGTATCTGTTGTTCAATTCAAAATTTCTAATAGTAATAGACCAATAATGAAAGTGAACTTTTGACCTGTTAAAGATAGCTGCAAAAAATCTTCCCTTACAATAAGTGGAGTGAGAGTTATGGATATGCCATAGTGTGCCTAAACTAAATGCCCAACAGTAATTAATTTTGTCTTTCTATTTTATGTGTTCAAATCCTACCATGGTTGATACAGTAAGTACTGGGCATTTGCTGGGGTTGATACAGTTGACTATAATGTTAGTTTTTGATTTGTATTTTCAAGCCAATGATGATCATTATTTTGGCTACCTTTTGCCTCAGTGCAAGTTTTTTTTTTTCCTCTTCTTAAAGTATTGTTGTTTATAGCTCTCATTGTATATAATTATCTTCTTTTCTTTGGCACCCTAAATCATTTCTTTTGGAGAGTATTGTGTTTTTGGAACAAGTTTTTAATTATATTTTCCTTTTACTTGTTTCAGTCAAAAGACTGAGGCTTTTTTTATTTCTTGTTATATATTTAAGCTTTACTGAAAACTATTCATTCATTATAATTAATATTTTTATTTTCTTTTTTTTTTTCTCTTCTAGATTGGGACACTCTGAAATGGAGGAAATCCATCGTAATCTCTCTGTTTTTGGCAGTTACAATTCTGACTCTGCTTTCTTATATGCCTTACTTCATCTCTTGGCCTGCATTGACATCTGCAAATCTCGCTCCAGATTTTGCTGCAATTTTTGCTATCATGACTTTGATTTTGGTCCCATTGATAGCTAAGCCAGGGCCCATACATCTGTTCAAACTGATCTGCATATTACTACTTTCTGTTGGCCTCTACCATATTCTACGTTGCAAAGTCAGGCTCTTGTACTGCTTTCTACTCAACTGTTTTATTTTTCCACTTGATCCTTTACCATTACTTGCTGCCTTCAAAGATATTCATTTCAACACCATTCCTGACTTCATTGTATTTGGAGAATCCCTCTTAATTGATACAATTTCCTTGGTAAGTATAATACAAAATTTTGTGTGTATGCTTGCATGTGTGTATATGATATGTAGGCACAGGCATGGCTGGGTGGTAAAGGAGTTTGCTTCCCAACCACATGGTTCCAGGTTCAGTCTCACTGCATGGCACCTTGCATAAGTGCCTTCTATGTTATCCCCAGACCAACCAAAGCCTTGTGAGTGAATTTGATTGACAAAATCTGAAAGAAGCCCATCATGTGTGTCTATCTATATATATATATATATATATATATATATATATATATATATATAAATCCAAAGAATGTAACAGACAAGAATGAAAACATACAGACAGGAAAACCACAACGGCACATTCATGGCTTTCTATTCATCAGTCAAGCTTCCAATCATCATTACAGTTTCGGCCTGTTGAGATATATGTCTTTGTGTGTGTATCTCCTTGTCTTGACATTACATGATAGTTGTAAATGACTGTCACTGTCATACAAGCAGTGTCATTCATTTTCTGTATTCTACGTAAACATACCTACCCATGGAGAAACAGGTGAAGGTTGGCAACAGGAAAGGCATCAAGCCATAGAAAAATCTACCTCAAGTAAACTCCATCCAACCCATATAAAGATGGAAAAGTGGATATTAAATTATGATGATAATGATGAATTCTTGCAATATTTTTATTCATTTACTTGTTTCATCACCTTTAGTCGCACATACATACAAGTCAACCCCAGGACTTTTTCTTTGGAAGCCTAGTATTTATTCTATCAGTCCCTTTTGTTGAACTGCTTGGTTGTCAAGCGATGGTGAGGGAACAAACACAGATACAAAAATAAATAAATGCATACATGCATACATACATACATACATACATACACACACACACACACACAAACAAACAAACAAACAAACAACCTCTTTCAGTTTCCATCTACCAGATTCACTCACAAGGCTTTGGTTAGCCCGATACTTGCCCAAAGTGCCATACAGTAGGACTGAACCTAAAATCATGTGGTTGGGAAGCAGACTTCTTACCACACAGCCACTCCTGCACCTATATCAACATTTTTTTGATAACTATTATTGCTATGTATTGCTTCATCGTTTTCAATCAAAAAAGTTGAAATTTTATTTTATGTTGTTATATTTAAAATTAGATTTATCCAAGTGTTAGAGCAAACTAACTTTTATTTACTACAAAACGTAGACTTGATACTCTGACACAGAGATATAGCCAGGATCTAATGTTAGTGAGGGCAAACACATATAAAATAATGGCATACCAAACAATTTTTAACTCATTTCTCTTATATTATGCAACATATTTCACTAGTAATATTACACGTAATTGTATTCAACATTCATTAATTTCATGATTCATTAACAATGTCATTATATATGAATCTGCTGATGTAGTTAATTAAACAGTTAACAAAAATTGTGCCTTTCTGCGATGGTTTTTGGTATGCAGCATTGATTTTTACAATTCTGTGAATAATAATAATAATAATATTTTATAAGCTTAAAGCTTATAAGTGATCACCATGCAATGACTAAAGAAAATAGTCTAAATATTGGGGCATATAAGCCCTAGATGGAAAAAAGTTGGGTTCTTGTATGTGTGGAACTCGAACCCATAGATCTTTGTTTTTGTGACAAGTGTGTTACCATTATACTGACATACAATTTTTTTTTTAAATTGTTGAGAAGGTGCCAATTTGAAAAATGTGCTCACAGAGGTGGGGGAATGGTAACTCCCCTTGCTCCCCTATTAGCTAGGCTACTGCTCTGACACCAGCTTAAGTAACTCTTCATTACCTTTCAAATTATTGTCATGGTCACTGTGTCATCATCATCATCTAATGCCCATGTTCCATGCTGGCATGGGTTGGATGGTTTGAAAGGGTCTGATTAGGTCCAAGGACTGCATTGTGCTCCAGTGTCTGCTTTGGCATGGTTTTTATAGTCGGATGTCCTTCTTAATGCCAACTACTTTACAGCATGTACTGGGTGCTTTTCTTCATGTCATCAGCACTATTGAAGTCATCATACAGCTCACAAGTCTACAGATTCCTGGTAGGTGGTGGTGACAGTGGGGGTTGGTGTTTGGCTTTATGCTAGGGGATAAGGAGTTAAAGTGTGCAAGAAGAGGGTGGCAGTTAGAGCAGATTCTTGTAGAGGAATTGCATGGCTACTCACATTTGGTAGAAGGAAAGAAACGGTAAGTAGGGCTGTAAAGAGATAAATAGTAGCGATGTGTTGCCCAAGTGGCCCCCTCAAAGCACAAGGTGAACAGAAGCAGGTAAGTGGGTTTGCAAGATTGTATGGAAAGCAGGAGATGTGGGAATGGGGAAGTAGACTACAACTGTAAAAATTGGCTAGGGTTGAAGGGTGGATGTCTGATGTGCCATGAGTTTAAAGGTCCTGAATCACAGTTACTCATGAAATGCAATTTCAGAAATAAACAATAACTTAAGATTTGTCAGCATTAATATAATCTGTAGGGCTTCAAAGCGTTAAAATATATGGTGAGATGGGCTGACCATTTTGAACTTACTGATATTAACCCTTTTGTTACTGTATTTATTTTGAGATGCTCTGTGTTTCTGTCAGTTACTTTAAATATAACAAAGAATTTAGTAAAATAACTTAGTTATAATTAAGCTAGTGTTAGGAACATAAATTGTGACTAAGGTTTGGTGGAAGATTTTAATTCAAAACTTATGAAAACAAGACATTTGTACTCAGAGCCAGGGCCGGTTTCAGCCGGGTTAGTAACGAAAGAGTTAAACTATTGACATAGGTAAATAACTGTTATCAATGCAATTACACTTTAGGAATATGTTGCTATGAGGTTACCAGATATCTGTGACTGTTTCTCTGTCTATCTGTCTCTCTCTCTCTCTCTCTTGTTCTGTGTGTGCGTGTGTGTATCTATCTATCTATCTATCTATCTATCTATCTGTGTGTATATATATATATATATATATATATATATGGGAGAATATACAAATAATAACAACAGACGAGGACAGGTGGTGTAAATAACAAAAGTATATATTAGTATGACGCTCGGGAATACGGAAAGTCTTTGACGTTTCGAGCTACGCTCTTCAACAGAAAGAATACGGAGACAAGGAGAAAAACACGGAGAAAGAAAATTGAATAGTGTTCAGTCAACGGTCAATCATAATAATGGCCGATCATAACAATGACTATACATATATACAGAGAGAGGATATGAGGAGTTTTCATCAGGATGACACAAACTAATAGGTATGCTTTCTGAGTGCTCAAATAGAGGATATAAGGATATATATATATAACCTATTAACCATTTAATATATATATATATATATATATATATATATATATATATATATATATATATATATATATAAATTACCTTATTAACCATTTCTTTATAAAAATAAAATATAGAAATACATTTAGAAATATATTATGATGATGATGAATGTATCAGTGTAATAATGAGATCTGTTCAATTTTATTTACATCACATGAATCATAACAAGCAATTGAATATAATGAAGTAGAATTAATGTCTTTGATTTTCAATTTAGTAACATTTGATTCCATTTATGTTATTTTGAATTGTATATGAGAATAAAATTTGAATTTATTGACTTACCTGAATATTTAAAAGGTTAAAACTAGAAAAAGATCAATATATAAAAAAAAAAAAAAAACGATTGTAGTTGTAGAATTTAAGCACCAGATTAAGACTAATGCGATCATGTAATGTATAACTAATCACTATGGAAATTTAATTTGTGACCCAAATATAACAATTTGAATTCATTTAACCAAGTTCTTTTAAGCTGTCTGATGTATTGTGAATACTACTTCCTCTATTTCAGTATATATTATTGTTTCATTATTGTTCTATAATTGTTTTCATTTTTTTTTTTTTATATTGAAGTGTGTGACTGGTATGTGGCTTTTACCCAATAATATATTTTCTTTGAAAGATCTTTAATTAAGAATATGCTAGCATATAGTTGTGTTGCTTTCTTTTCTAATATGTTTAGCTAAAATGGTAAACAATGTTTTTTTTCTTGCAGATTCTCTACCATTTCATGGGTAATACATACACTACAGTCCTGAGACCAAGCTCTTTAGGAAACATTGTTGAGTGTCTGCTAGCTGTTGGTGTTGAAGGAACAGCTACTGGTCTTCTACTTAGCTGCTTAGCATCCATTGTTGGCAATGTCTGCAGACCTTCAACTATTTACTTCTTAGAATTTGCAGTCATTGCTGTTCTGGTTTGCCTCATCTATTTCAGTCTGCAACTGTTCCAACTGCCAGCAATTTTAGGGTAAGTATGTAAATAAGTGCATTCATTGTCATTTTTGTAGTCTTTGAATGTGGGTGAGTAAATGACATTGACTTTAAACAGAATCTGTAAGAGTGGATGAAACTATATTAAGTCATAGTTATGATATCAGTTCTCGGATCCTTATTCTTACCAGTCTCATACACTTGAATCTATTGTAACCAAATGATAATGACCTCTGATGATTTCTCATACTGATTTCACATACATATCATGAAAGCTGTTTATTATTATCATAAATAATGTTGTCAACTGATTGTTGTTATAAAAATGAATAGATTCCAAACACTTTATCTGCTTAACGTTATCAGTTTATTGGCTTTGTCCCAAATGATCTCTATAAGCAGCTTCCATTATATGTCATTGCTAAAACTGCATTCAAAAGACTGGGATTCTTATTTAGAGGCAAACACTGCCTCAATCGTGGTCAACTGCTCTACAGTACTTAAGTAAGACAAACATTGGAATATTGTTTAGATATCTAGGAAGGTGCTGCTACACAAATAAATATTCTAGACCACCACATTGAAGTCTATTTGGTTGATAGGCAGCAATTCTCTTACCAGTGCTCTACAGCTGCTAACTCAAGAGTTTCTTCACTCTGCTACTTCCAACATCACTATGGTGTCCTATAATCTTCTACAGTTTGACTCTCTAAGATTACATCAAGATCAGTTGTCTCTTCTCCTCAAGCTATTTCTACTATTTCTCACCCTAGATTCTAAACTAAGCAATATGCCCAGTCATTCTTCTCCAGAAATGCAAACTCAATGGAATTCCCTTCCCATACATTTTCTTTTTTCTCCCTTTTTTCATTCCTTTTTGTAAACATCAGCTGACAGCAGTTCAAATTAAGCATCAATTGCATTAGTCTTGAAATATTCACAAAAAGTCGTGGGTACTTTTCTCTGTTGTTATGAATAATTAAAAATATGATAGTAGCATACCATTGTTGAAAAGAGATTGTTAGCTTTTGGGAAAGTGCAAGTGGGTGTGAATAAGGAAAGATTAAGAAGCACAGAAAAAATAAGCAATCCTCTTATCATATTAAGAACTTCTTGGCAAATAAAGAGTGAATATAGCAATATAGGTTTTAAATAGCTAATATAAATTCTTTTGTGATACTATAGGCACATCATGACTATGTTGTAAGAAGCTTGCTTCCCAACCACATGGTTTTGGATTCAGTCTTACTGTATGGCACCTTGGGGAAGTACCTTCTACTATAGTTTTGGGTCAACCAAAGCCTTGTGAGTGGATTTAATATTTAATGGAGAGAAACTGAAAGACCCATCATGTATGTGTGTATATATATATGCATGTATGTATCTGTGTGTGTATGTGTCTTTGTGATTGTCTACCACTACCACTTGACAACTGGTGTTTATGTCCCTATAACTTTACAGTTCGGCAAAAGAGACTGATAGAATTAGTACTAGTCTATAAAAAAAATGTCCCGGAGTCAATTTGTTTAACTAAAACTCTTCAAGGCAGTACCCCAGCATGGCAGCAGTCAAATGACTGAAACAAGTAAAAGATAAAGATAAATTCTTTGAGTTTCTACACATAATTTGGAATCAGATTCACTTTCTAAAGAAATATAGATAAGGAATTTGATTTGGTATCCCAAACTCAGCACTTGTTATTATTAACACCTTCAAGTGATGTCGACAGTTTCAAAGTTGAAGATATGTAGAACATATTCTGTTGCAGTTCTTGTGATTAATACGATTATTTATCTTATCACAGTATTATTTTTGAAAACACAATGCAGTCATATGTACTTGGCAATCACTTGTTACATTTTATAGCATCATACTGATATCATTTGAGGCCTTCTATTCATAGTTAAAGTATTGATGGAAGGCACTCAAACAGCACCAGTGTCAAAGTTATATAAGTTAATAGCTTAATGAATATGGAACTTTAATTATCCAACCATATGGTCTTGTGTTCAGTCCCACAGTGCAACACCTTGGGCAAGCATTTTCTATAACCTTGGGTCATCTAAAGCTTTGTGAATGGATTTGGTAGACAAACACTGAAAGAGGCTCATCGTACATGCACACACACACACACATATATATACATGTATATGCATATATATTTGTTTATGTGTAACCGTGTTTAGACACCATGTGATGGTCATAAGTGGGTATCATTGTCATACAGATGAGGTTATTCGTTTCCAGTCTTCCATAAAAAACATGTCTGGCCATGGGGAAATTATTACCTTATTTGGACACAGGTATGGTTTGGCAATGGGAAAGGCGTCCAGCTGTAGAAAATCTGCCTCAACAAATTCTCTCTAACTCTTGCAAGCATAGATGAGTGGACGTTAAATGATGATGATGATTGTTATTGTGGTGGATTCACAGAATTGTTACAACTTTGGCTAAAGTTCCTTGCAGTATTCAGTTAAGCTACTTCATGTTCTAAAGCTGACTTTGTCTTTCATTCTTCCAGAGCTTGATAAAGTACCAGTCAAGTACTAGGTTGATTTCAGTTGACTACCACTTCCCTTATTTCACAAATTTCTGGCCTTGTGTCTATATTAAAAATAAGGATTGTTTATCATCATCATCATCATCATCATCATTTAACATCTGTTCTGGCATGGGTTAGATTGTTTGGCTGGAGCTGGTAAGCCAGAGAGCTGCACCAGGCTTCAGTTTGTTTTGGCTTGGTTCCTACAGCTGGATGCCCTAACACCAACCACTCTACAGAGTGTACTGGGTGTCTTTTACATGTCACTGGCATGAGGGCCTTTTACATGTCACTGGCATTAGTGCTTTTATGTATCACTGGCACAGGTGCCTTTAATGTATCACTGGCACTGACCATGATCATGATTTCACTTAGCTTGATGTGTCTTCTCAAGCACAGCAAATTGTCAGAAGACTTGGTCATTTGTCATCACCTTCATGAGCCATATTAAGTTTCACAAATTTTAAGGACTAATTACTTGTGGCACAGTTGTCATTCATGTATCCCATTCACAATAACAATGGTTCGTTTATAGGCCCTAATAACTGAGAATTGACCATAATTTTACTTAAGTATTCTCAAAAATCTTCAAAGATGCATATTTTTCTCAGTGTAAAAAAAAAAAAAAAAGCTAGAAAGTGTTCCCTGTTGCTCTACATGGAAATAAAATTTCAGCAGCTAGAAATAATAGCTAAACTGCTATCAGATCACTTCCTTCCATTCAAAATTGAGAATATGACACTTTAGATAATGTTGTCCTAGATACACTGGGTAAATATAGTCTCAAAGCTGGGATGGTCATCATTGGAATGACTTTGATCAATGCTGGCCAGGGCCTAAACAACAGTATATTTGACTGTTTTTATACTGAGCTGCACAGGTGAATTACATAGAAGCTTTCTTGTTGGTTTGAGATGTTTGTTGTTTTTTTTTAATGAGGTGATAAGATTCATAGCTAAAAATTTAGAAAAAATACAACAGCTGTTATTAGTAATACATAATGAATTGATCTAGTTACTTGGTATCCTTTCTAGTTTTTACCCTATGACATCACTTTTGAATGATTTTATCTTGTCACTTTGGTCTGACTGTCATATACAGTTCTGCTGCACTACAAACAAAAAAGAAATGAATAAATAAATTATCTTATCAGTATATTTCATTTAAATTTCTAATATATATTTGCTACGTTGTCAGTTTGTTCTCTTTTGCTCTGGGACCATCGTTCAGGTTCTAATGGTTATTTTCCATCATGCCAACCAAAATACCTAATGTTTTTATTTCTCAAGTAAGCTTTTCATATTGAATTTGTCTAATTCATTTTTTTTTATCCAGTATATTCATGTATTGTCAACAAATTTCAAGGAAAGAAAAATTTACTAAATATAATCGTCAGGTCTCAATACTCTATGTAAAACACTATTTTCTAAACCTACACATTTTCCACTGACATACATATTTCATTTTTATTTGTATTTTCATTCTGAATTTTATATTGGTCATATTTTGTATTGATTTCTTTTTTTAAATTTTTTTTTTTTTATTACTAACTAGGTTACTTTTATATTTCATCTGCATTTAATTTTGTTCCATAAATCAATTCATGAAATTATTTTATTTGCTATAATCTCAATAACCTAAACATGTTAGCTGCATTTTTATCTACAACACACACATTCACATATGAAAACAGTGCATGTATGCACAGTTTGTTGTTTCTTAATTTTTTACTCAATCTGCTTAGTAAGTTTTATTTTGTTTTTATTTCTATTTTTAGTTTATAAATGAAGGGATAGTACCAATAGGTTTCTGTCTTCTCACCTCTTGATTGAGATGATTTGGATGGTTGGGTGTGTAGGCACAGAGAGTTTTCCTGAAAAAAGTTTTGTACTGGGCAGGGTTTGGCAAAATATTTAGTATAAAATCTGGAATATAAAAAGGTACTGTGAATAAATGGTGAATGTACAGAATGATGTAAAAGCATTGGAAGCCTTTATAGTACAATGAAATAGTGAGTCAAACTTTACACTAGGGAAGAGATTGGAAGGTTCTTTAGTCTTATCATTCAAATAGGCACTTTTTAATTTTTTTTTTATATTGGTTAGTATATTCTTAGTAATAGAACATTAGCTTTTTGTAAGGATTCAATGCTGTTCAGGAAATACCCAGTGTTTTCATTCCAATGCAAACTATCTTGTATCTTTTACTTGTTTCAGTTATTAGACTGTAGGGCACCACATTGAAGAATTTTTGGTTGGATGTATCAACCCCGGTATTTAGTTTTTATCACCCTGGTACTTATGCTATCAGTCCCTTTTGCTGAACCGATAAGTTACAAGGACTTAAACACACCAGCACTGGTTACCAAGTGGTATTGGGGGTGGGGGCACAAACTACATGTTTTTGATGGGCTTCTTCCAGTTTCTGCCTACCAAATCCATTCAAAAGGCTTTGGTCGGCCTGGAGCTATAGTAGAAGACACTTGCCAAGTATAGTAGAAGACACTTCCATGCAGTGGGACTGAACCTGGAACGATGTTGTTGGGATGCAAACTTCTTACCACACAGCCATGCCTGTGCCTATATTAGGCTTGTAGAATTTCCAACTGAGATTATCAGTCAGTAGGGCGGCTGCTTCAAAGTTGTTAAAATATGACATGGTTAAAACAGTATATTTTGAACCTTTGATGATACCAAAACATGTTAAATTAATTTTCATTGGCAGCAATTATTAGGTTATTATTTTTAATTAGCATAACCCTGTTTAGATGAATTTATCTAGTTCCTGATTGTTTATTGCATTGCATCATTTGACTTTGTACTTGAGTGATTAGTAGTGGAGAGGAAGAGGCTTATCCAGTCGTAAAACATCTACTTCACTTGAAAAAAATATCCTAATACTTGATACTAGCTTGCATCTGCACTTCATATTTAAAGCGATAGTTATAGGGAGGAAACTTAGTAAATTAATATTGTCTCCTAGCAAAATGTTGACTTATACAAAAGCAGTCTGAGCAAAATTTCAGTATTAATTGCTCAGAAAAATAGTTGTAAAACAGCTAACATGACAGTACAATGATTATTTATAACTTATGATTTCTATTAGAAATGTCTTGAATGAGACAGATTAGATACAAGCTACTGAAAATCAAAACCACTGGTTTGGGTATAATAAAAATAGATTAGAGATGCATATTAAGATGAGAGAGAGAGAGAGAGAGATGAAAATTAGTATTAGAAGGTGGAATGCAGTAACTAGGATAAATATAAGAACATGGAACCTCAAGGAAGACATGATGCCTGGTTGAGACTTGTGTATTATGAGCTTGTGTAATCAATACAACTTAGGCAAAAATGTAAAACTGATGAAGCTGTTGTTGATTCTAATTTAAAAATAGAAGTGCAATTAAGTTAACAGCTTTTATTTCCATATAATGTATTTATTGAAGTATGCTGGAGTTTTGTTTGCATTTACAAATTTTTTTTTTTTAAAAACATGCATAATTTTTCTAATATAAATGTTTTACTTTTTCTCCTTCTCTGATATGATCTTAGGGCCTAGTACTATTTCCCAATATTAATTTGCAAAACTATTTTAATTGTTTTGTTTTTAAATAGCTGTATTATTTGGTAGTCTTTAAGTGCCTTTTAGCAAAGTTCACTTGCAAACATTTGGACCAATTGCCTGGTTTCTTTTCTGGAAACAAATAAACTGGGCATTGACCATATCAGTCTTGCCAGTCTGGATAGGCATGCAGAGAAAGGTCACGCACAACATTGGTCCTCACATAACTAAAACCTCTACTCCGCATAAATATATTGCAACAAACTTCCTACTTGCACCTATCCACTTGCTTCTCACTCAAATATACATGCAACAATTTTCTTCCTACTCTCAAAATTATTTCTAGTGACACAGACACAAATAAACAACATTACTCAAAATAGAGATCTCAGTCAGAGTGATTATGGCCACTGCCATTTCTGCATTTACAGTCATGCAATATACATATCCTCTTTCTCTTTCAATATTGTCAGTTTGAATGTATACAGGATATACCTTGCATACCCACACACAATTATTTATGCTAGCTTACTGTTAGCCTTTCTTTCTATTGCTCTTGTTAAATCCCTGTTGCTTTGTTTGTATTTTTGGCCACTCTGTCCTGAAATTCAGATCCAACCTCTTATGATTCCTATTTTGTAGTTTGTAAAGAAACTTGAATGAGATTCAGTTACTACACTGATCACATCTAACTAGTACTCAAAAGTTGCCTTATTTAAGAATATTACTGATGGCTTCTACTTTAATTTAACTCGTATATTATTAACTAATAAGTGAATGAATTACTTGATCAGAGACATCCATCAATGGGCTATCATCTTCAGTTAGTATATAGATGAAACTAATGGAAGCTGAGTCCATGGAAATGGGCATTCCAGCCAGGACTATCTTGTCCTTTCAGGCATTGTGTATTGAGAACTATATTATCCAATGTATCACTCCTCTTCAAAGATAGTAGTATGCAATCAGAATTTGATTAGTTATGTCATTGACAAACGGTAATGATAAAATTAAACTTATTATGATGAACTTCCTTTGTTTTAGTTTGTTTCTATGGAAATATCCTTTATTTATAAATAGATTTTAAAATATTCGTTTTATGGTCATACATATTAAAACATATTAAATCACATTCATATTAAAAATTGGAGAAGAACAATGTTTCTTTTTCTGGATTATGATAATTCTTTTTAATTAGCCTTAGCTGCAAGATAATTACTTTTTATTTGCTTTCTTTCAAAATTATATTATAGTTAATTTTTCCCTACCAGCACAAGTAAAATATTTTCGTAAAATTTGCATATGAATTATTAAAGCAATTATTTTCACAGATGGATGCTCTACTTATTCATACTCATTCAACTATAGAGTGGAAGCAGCACTTATTTTCAGCTTAGAAGTCTGACTGAACCATGCTGCATACTGACTTGCTTTGAGACAAAACTCAAGTGTGTTAATAGCACCTTAGCTCGCTGAGAATAAATAAATTGTATTGTAAGTCCAATACAAAATTGGAGCTCAGATATGCTGTGAGATATTTATGATGCACATACACATAATTTTATGTAGCATGAACTTAATGCATGAACTATGCATTTTTTTTTCCTGGATCTCTTTTTTTTAAGCTCCTTCCCTTTCTTCTTTCTTTTGTATGCAACAAAAGTGTATGACCCTAACTCTAACTTTTTTTCTTCTTTGAGTGTCAACCTAATAATATTAACTATGAATGTCCCTTAGCTTTTGTTATTTGTTTTGTTTTGTATGTCTTTTTACTAATTTCTAAATTGAACAACATATTTTCTTTTCCATTCCAGAGTAATCTTCTGTGGAATCAGCATCAAACAGTATGTTCAAGCTCATCTATCAAGAAGATCACTTACCTCATCCAAAGGAGCTGTCTCTTTGTCACTGAAGACTGTGTCTTGTGTTTGTGAGGCTCTGGTTCTATTATTTCTACTGTCAGTTGATACACAGGCTCATTGTTGGAACAGCATTTTTGTGTTTTTCTGTCTGTTTCTCTGCATCAACTACACTTCTCTTGGTAGGTGTAAATCATTGCTATCACTGACATGGGGCAATAACTTAATTATGCCTGTTTTATCATTTTTTGTTGCTGTTAGTTGAAGTAAGTTTCTGATATAAACTGAAAAAGGCTACCTTCCAATTTGTACAGAAACGTGAGCTGGATTAAATGCTTTATATTATCTAGTTTGATTCCATATTTCCTAGTTCAAGTCCTTTTAAGATTTATTTTGTTAAATGCATAAAATAAGTCCAAATAATGCCATATTATAACAAAAATAAGTCCAACAATACTGTATTTTAACAAAAAGGAACCCTTTTTTGTCAAAAATTAGGTTAAAAAAATATGGGTGTTTCTTATACATGAATATTATAATCCCTTACAAAACTTTTTTCCAAATTTTAAGCCCCCAAAATTAGGGGGTTCCTTATACATGTTAAAATACACTATATTTGAGCTTAATCAATTGTTCTGAGCCCTTCTTTACTTAGAAAGGGTTTTGTACCCAGTGACCAGCAGTATTAGATTTTTGCAAAAGATTTTTCATCATCTATATATATATAAAGCAATTAAGAGTATGAAGACAGAGAAAGCCCCCGGCCCATCAGGAATCACTGCAGAGATGTTCAAAATATCTGGTGGTGTTGGCTATAGCCTAGTCACCCGTATAGTTAACCAGGTGATGCACGAAGGAGTCATACACAATGACTGGTGTAGCAGTACCATAGTCAACTGCTACATAGGTAAAGGTGACGCTTTTGATACAAATAATTACAGGCTCAGTGGTTAGAGCATCGAGCTTACAATCGTGAGGCTGTGAGTTCGAATCCCAGACCAAGCTGCGTGTTGTGTTTTTGAAGAAGACACTTTATTTCACGTTGCTCCAGTTCACTCAGCTGTAGAAATGAGTTGCGACATCACACGTGCCAAGCTGTATTGGCCTTTGCCTTTCCCTTGGATAACACTGGTGGTGTGGAGAGGGGAGGCCGGTATGCATGGGCGACTGCTGGTCTTCCATAAACAACCTTACCTGGACTTGTGCCGAAGGGGTCTCAGCATATATATATATATATTTTAAATGATTGATATGGAAAACAAAGTGTAACTAGATGCTTTATTTAGCATAACAATCATTTCAGCTTCCTTCTGAACTACTCCCTAGTGGGTGTGAGACGATGTAACGACCTCAGATGCAATGCACAGTGCAGGGATCCTCATGAAGTGATGTAACATACTTCAAAAGTTATAAGATTTATTTCGTTTTCGCTCAAAGTTATATGCTAGTGGTGTGTTGCTAGTAGTTTACACACACATATATATGGTGGTTAGGGAGTTGCACTCATGATCATGAGATCGTGGTTTCAATTCCTAGACCAGGTGGTGCATTGCAATCTCTTTGGCACCTGACATGTGGCACATAGTGCACCTGTTCAGACGTCATTGATTTGATGGCAGGTGTGTGCTAATGTAAAGCACATAAATTTGATTACTATAAACAAATCATTTGTGCAGGTCATTCAGCAAAAAAGCTGAACACTCACACATCGTCTTAGACACAGATATTGGAAGATGGGAGAACACTGCAGAACATTGGTAAAAGAATTGAACTGATTGTCCTGTTTGATTATTTATGTTGTATACATCAATTTGATTAATTTTTTTGTTTTCTTTTTATTTTTCTAGGTGGAATCACTTTTGTGTGGTGGCCAACTCGAGACACTATCATCAAACTGAGTAAATTTGAACAGTTTATTATGTTCTACAGTATACTCCGAGGTCTCTATACTTTTGGGCTGGTTCTGTTTTTTAGCCAAACTGACTTAACTCAATCACAGATGATGATTCCTTCCATCTTGACTTTTACAATCTTTGTAACTTTTATATTGGTAAATATATACATATTATTTCCTTTCTGGCTTTTATAATTTTTTTTCTTTGTATTCCTGTAATGAGCTTATTATATTGTGTTTTATAAAAAATTTTGAGTGCTAAGAGTTTTTGTTGAGGTAGATTGTTTAAGTCCCAGTTCACTGAGTAGATTATTAAATTCAGTTCAAATTCATTGCCAAGACTCTTTGTCTGTATATGGCAGTTTGGTTAAGAAGCTCACTTTGTGACCATGTTGTTTTGGATTCAATCCCTCGGTGTGGCACCTTGAACAAATGTCTTTGTGTTTGTCCCTCCTCAATACCTGACAACCAGGGTTGATTTGTTTGAGTTTTCATAACCTAGCAGTTAGACTAATAGAGCCTGGTAGAATAAGAACCAGACTTAAATAAGTACTAGGGTCAATTTCTTTGCTTAAACCCTCTAAGGTGGTACCCTAGCTTGGCCACAGTTTATTGACTGAAACAAATGAAGGGTAACAGATAATGTCTCAATTTGATTATCATATTATCTGTCATTACTTTATCTACCTTTCTGCCTTTGCCTTTCTCTTTTAAACATGGACTATATTTACAGACAACCGAGTACAGATTGGGTGGTATACTCATCAGTCCACTCCCAATACTAAATATGACTTCTTGAGAATTTCCCAATGTGCCTCTCCATACAGCACTATGGAAACTGTCTCACTTTCAGCCACCCAAGATGTCTGCAATCTGCCTTTTGTAGCTCTGCCTATGTAACAGAGACAATCTTTATGCTAAACTGCATCACCTTGTTTCTTGCTCTCTATTAGCTTGCACTTAATTTTATCTCTTAGATTATCCAACATACAGACAACTGTCAACTCATTCCTTTCCATTCTGTTATTGTTTTGTGTGTTATTTATATTATATAAATGTTAGCAACTACTTTCCTATCGTATAATATAGTAAAGATGGAAAATTAAAGAAAATATAAGTTAATAGATTTAGTATTTGTACGTATAACATTGCTCTGAAAGAATGCTTAAATTGGTTTATATTAAAGAGAACTTTAACCAGCTGCAACATAGAGTAAACTTATGCTAATTTAGTATGATAAATTATATTGACCACTGTACTTTTGTTATTATATTGTAATATATGGACTCAAATAATGTCTTCTAGTTTAAAAGTTCCCTTGGCAACCACATGACTCTGCTTTCAGTCTGATTGACTCATGTATGGTTGTAGAGCCGACAAGTGAGTGTGCCATCCTAAAATGTGCTGGGTTATGTATAAGTACAGCTCTTCTTTATTAAAAAAAGGCTGAAATGAGAAGTAGATCGAGTGGTACTAGCTATATATTTTTATACCAAGCTGAACTTTGCTTTTCATTCCTTGACGTAGATGAAATAAGCACCTTCCAAAAGTACAGGGGTCAATATAACTGTCTAAAACCTGTGGAGATGGTTACCTGACATGGCAACTAAACCATATGCTGAAATCAGTGTAAATATAGAAGGAAATAATCTAGGCATAAGCACCTTATAGAATGTTGTCAATGTACAGAAACAGCCAACTAAAATTATAAAATCCCTATACAGTATATGAATGTTACAATGAAAGTGCATAAATAAAGTTTGTGGTTTTTGTATGATTACTTGTCTTTGAATTTTGTTTGCTATTATTTCCACATTATGAAATGAACCATTGCATTTAACATAATGAAATTAACTGTAAAATGCTTAATCTTCCATTTGTAAATAGAAGTTAATGCTTCTGTAAGGTCAATATCCTTGTCTTTTCTGCATCTTGGATTATTTTAAAAAGAGACTTTTTATTTTCAAAATGGAATTAAATTTTTCTACTTCAAAATAGCATATTTCACAGCATGTTTCAATTTCTTTGACACTTCATAATGTATTTCTTGCAGAGTTTGTCTTTTAAGCCCATGTTAAACAGTATTAAGAGACCTAAGTCAGATATCATATCAGTAGAAAAAAATGAAAACCATGTGAGTAGAAATTTTTTTTTCTTTTTCATATGTTCAAAGATTCAAAATTTTATTGGCATCCATTCCTAATATTCAGTAGATTTCATGTTCTGCTTCTGATGTACTTGCTTACTATATATGCATTGTTCATTATCCAGAAACTTTTATTTTTGTAATGTGTATTGAAAAATGTGTGTGTATGTATATTTTCTTGTGTATGTATTTATATATATATGTGTGTCTGTTTGTGTATATATGTGTGTGTGTGTGTATTTATGCATAAACTTTATATGATAGCCAACTATGTTCCCTGTACTAGCTGGTTTGAGGTCAAGTACCTAAACAGTTTTTGGAACTGAAGCTACATCAAAAGAAGATTACAATCACTGTTTTATGGTTGGTAAGGAGAATCAACTGTTCCTATTTTTTTAAATACTGGCAAAACCATTATACCAGGAAAGTTACCTGAAAATTGGCATTGGTCAATCAGAAATTACTAATTTCTCTCCATGTCAACCCTGAATCACATATCTCACAGTTAACTTAGACCTGTGCTGCAAAACTCTACCTTAATTGTTTTCCAAGCATCTTGATAAATAACTTAGTGGTTTGGGTGTTAGTCACATGATCGTAAGATTGTGATTTTGATTCCTGGACCAAGCGATGTGTTGTGTCCTTGAACAAAAAACTTCATTTCACATTGCTTCAGTCCACTCAGCTGGCAAAAATGAATAATCCCACAAAGAACTGGCATCCCATCCAGAAAGGAGTCTATGCACCACAAAAATCCGAGAAACCAGCCTTATTGGGAAAGATCTTTATACTTTATATATATCTATGATAATAACTTACTGCAAAACGAGGTCTTCAAAGTACCTTCAAAGAATTTATCAGTTTTGAGACTCCAGAATTTTTTTCTCCCAAAACAAATAGATTTGTTTCTTGTTAGCAAAAAATTGTAGAAGCTAATGGTTAGTCTATCAACTACTAAAATTTATTCTGAACTTGAAATATTTTTTTTTTCAAGTTGATGGTTAAAAAACAAAAAAAAAACAATTATTTTTGCACCAACCTGATGAATGTGTGTGTATGCATAGATATGTGGGTGATGACATGGTTTTAGTATTAAAGTGTACCCTTCAAAACCACATTTCTCCAAGTTCACAGCATTATTCTACACTATGGGTAAATGTCTTATAACCTGAGGATTGACCAGTAGAATCAGTTAGATATAATCTATGCATTCATTCATAGACATACACATGTATGTGTGTGTGTGTGTGACTGGCCCTTGTGCCAGTGGCACATAAAACCACCCACTACACTCTCGGAGTGGTTTGCATTAGGAAGGGCATCCAGCTGTAGAAACTCTGCCAGATCAGATTGGAGCCTGGTGCAGCCTTCTGGCTTGCCAGTCCTCAGTCAAATCATCCAACCCATGCTAGCATGGAAAGCGGACGTTAAACGATGAGGATGATGATGATGAGATATATATATATATATATATATATATATATATACACACACTTATTGGTTTGACTATGACTCTTAACAGCTTATGCAACTAGATAGTTGAATATGTTGGTAAATCTTGTTAGTGAATTTGGTTGATGGAAGCTGAAAGAACTTGTGTGTGGGTGTGTTTACTGTTGTGTTCTGTGTAAGTTGCCCACTACAAGTAGTGTTGTTGTTGTCACTTCTGTCAACAAATTTGCTGCTGACATCATACTTTCAGTGACTTGTGAAATGAAGAGATCCCTTACTTGAAAAACCGGTAAAAGTTAGCAACTTGTGTTCTTATATTATGGACTCTCCCATTGTTAGATAATGTGTGAAGGTTCAGCAATTTCTTGCCAAACAACCACACAGATGATTTGTTTATAGTGATTAAATGTTTGTGTACACATAAGCTCACTCACTCTGTCAAATCAACATTACCTGAACAGGTGCACTGTGTGCCACATGTCAGATGACGAAATGATTGCAGAGAAACATGAAATGAAGTTGAGCTTTGCTCAAGAACACAACGAAACGCCCTGTCTGGGAATTAAACCCACGATCTCGCAATCTTGAGTGCAACACCCTAACCACTAAGCCATATGCCGTCTTATATATATGTAATGCATACTTGCTTCAGCAAGCATGATATGATACCCAGTGTCAGGCAACAGAGGCTTACAGCATACAGGAGAATTGGGATTTTGTTCAATAAAACATGCTGAGGGCTGATGATCACATTTGTGGCTGCTACAATGCTTCTCCTGGATGCATAGCAACTTGCTGGTGGTATAATAGTCATTAAGTCCATAAAAGCTGGGAGACAGGCCTGAAGAGACTGGAAGAATGTGGCAGCAGAGAAAAATACCAAATAGCTAGAAGTTATACTTCAGGTATATACTGCAAGGGAAAATGCTGGGAAAAAGAGGTTTACACGTATTCTGTGATGTGTGGATCAGAAGTGAGAAATGTCCCCGATTGCTAGACAGTTTACATGGGAGAATCCAGCTGTATTGAGAAGTGTTTAGAGAATGATAATGACACACTTGCTCTTAAAAATAATAAAAAAGAAAGAGGCAAGGAAGTGATACTATGAGAAGATACTGAAAGTGGAGAATGTGTGAGGAAGGGTGTCTACACCCAAAGATTCAACAGAAGTATAAGCCATGACTGTTGTATAATGAAGTGACAAGTACTCTAAGTGAATTGGGCTTGTGTAAGAGAAATATTTGGTACAAAGTGAAGAAGACTGTTCTTAAGATGTTGCATCTCATATGAAGGAGATGGTAAAGGACCATTATGATAAGTGATACATGATGCTAAGAATTCGACCACTCATTCAAGCATGGTGAAACACAGTAAAATTTTGGTTGTGACAGAGGCTGGCATCAGCATCATCTTTTTGCAAGGTTAATTCTGGCCCTTCAATTCTAGACCTTGCTTCCATATCTGGAACTTCTTCTCTAGTTCTGGTAGTGATTCAGCTATAAGAGCAAGGTCATCAGCATAGAGAAGCTCCCAGGGGCAGCCTGTCTTAAATTCCTCTGTTATTGCCTGAAGGATTATGATGAACATGAGGGGCTGAGGACTGATCCTTGGTGAACCCTTACTTGTACCCTTTCAGTTTCCATCTACCAAATCCACTCTCAAGGCTTTGGTTGGCCTGAGGCTATAGTAGAAAACACTTGCCCAAGGTGCCATGCAGTGAGACTGAACCCAGAACCATGTTGCTGGGAAGCAAACTTACCACAAAGCCACTTGTGTACCTATATATATATATAGAGAGAGAGAGAGACAGGCAGACAGACAGATAGATAGATAGATATACATTATGTATATATACATATTGTTCATATTTTATTTTCCCCCTTATCTATTTAATCAGTTGTGGAATTAATTTCATGTTAATGTAAGTGGGCAACTATAATTATTTAATATCAGTTTGTTTTTCTATTGTATGTGTATTGTAAAGGTCATGTGCCAGTCAGTATCAGACTATTATTGTTAAGTTGAATGCTCTAGAAAGTTTCAAATATTTCAGCAATAATCAAGAATATTAAGATACAGTCTTGCTAACTAACTGCATTAGTCTGTTTTTTTACTGCTTTACAAATATTGGATTACTGCAAGGTTTTTAGCTCTAAATTTTGTTTCCTGGTTGAAAATTTTCCTGAATCTCAAAGTCATTTGTGTTGCTGATTTTGTTCCATTTTGCCTTTCATATCCATTTTGGTTGGGTAACTCAGTTATCTTGCAACAAAGTCTTTAGCTATGAATTTGATCCTGGTTCAGACATTTTTTGAACCTACTTTGTCATTTATTTGTATCTCTCATTTGCTTCTTTTTGTCATGGATTTGATTGACATTAATGATTCCATTAAACTTCTGAGGCAAGCTCTTGTCAATCAAGCTTTTCACTTCAGTGAACTAGTACTCTGTATATAATATATACTAGAAGGAAAGTAATGTCTTATCGCCTAATACATCATGCGCACCTGCATGTTACAACCTGCCTAGTCAATAGATATTATATAGTGTCATACGTAGTAGTAGTAGTTTTTGTTGATGATGATGAACAAATGTACTGTTTTAGTGAATTGTCAGTGTAAATTCTTCATTAAATATTAGCAAAGTATATCTCTTTACGTACAAATACCACCCAACACTTGGTTACATACACAGTTCATCTCCCCCTCCTGACTATTGATAGTAACATGAGCTAATTTCCTTTACTAATATTCTTTGTCTGCTGCTGCTGATATGGTAACTACCTCTACTTCTACTACTACTGCTGCTAATATGGTGACTACTACTACTTCTATTGCTGCTGTTAATCTGGTGTCTACTACTACTGCTGCTGATACTACAACTACACTCTTCTCTTTTGTCTTTCCCCTTGTGTCTTCTTTCTTCTGTCTTTTCTCTCCTCATTCACCCTTCTTCCCTCTCTCTCTGTTTCTCTCATTTTCTTTTCTCTTTCCCTTGTCTTGTCTCCTTTTACTTCTCTTTTCTCTGTTGCTTCATTATTCCTTTTTAGCCAAAATTGCCAGACCAAATTGGTTTGTTTCTCTTAGGGTTTGAGTTCAATCTCGACTAGGTTGTCTTGGATCCTCATCTCATTTGAAAGACTTTTTCATCCTTGTATAGACTCTTAATCTGTATATTGACTCTTCAACTACAACTGTGCCATGTACATAATGGAAGAAACATGATGTCTTATAACCTACAGTATACTACTGTCAGCTTGGTAAACTGTATAATCCATTCCCAGAAATTGGCCTCATATTTAAGTCAAAATAAATCATCTTTATTATGCTGTTTGTCAACTCACCAAATGATCTGTGGTATGGGACATTTTAGCTGTGATCATCCAGTTTTTATCTCTCAAACATAGTGCATACAGGATGACAATAAGGGAAACATGGCCGTTGTCTTTAGCAGGTTGCACTACCACAGTCTCTTTTGTTGACATGTCATTGTTATTATCAGTTTTAAGTTGATAAATCAGTGCTAGTAGTAAACCCAATTCTTTAAGATATTTATTTAGCCCAGAGTCTTGCTGTTCCTGGTGAAATGATTTTTTAAAAACTTTTAATCTTCTCTAGGTCACTTCAGTAAATTATATACCTACTAATTTATGAAAATATGTTGAGCCTTGCTGGAATATATCATTACCTTGACTAAAATATATATACCACAATTATTGGTAAATGTTGTATTAGCCAACTTTTTTTCTAATTCTCAATAAGAACCACTTATTTTCCTATACATTTAGGAAAGTCATAGATATTGCACATTTTAGCACACACACACACACACACAAGTATATGAGACATATCTAAGTAAGAAACCATTATTAATGACAAGGTTTGTACAGACTACTGAGTTAGTGACAATATAATGTTTAGTTTTATCATTTTTGCTTCTTTTATGCTAGATTTTACATCACATCACTTCTACTTTAATGGAATAAACAGCAGTAATATATCTTTTCATCTTTTCCTTCAAGAAGTAACTCTAATTAAAGAAGAAAATGCTAGTGTAATGAGTTGGTTGTTTCGTCCCTACTTTGTAAGTTCAAATTCTGCTGAATCAACTGCACCAAGTAATTATTTCAAAGCTGCTTGTCTTTGCTAACATATTGATGTATTTTTCATTCTGATGCTCTACTAAGAAACAGATCAAAGTTGTTAAAAACGCTAAGCTTCACAAACCTCGATTTTACTTTTTCCTTCCTAACGACCCCTATGTTAATAACCATAAATAAATTACATCCTAGTGGCTAGCTTTCCTTTCTAATGCCAGAAATACTTTAGCTCTAATCTTCTACAAAGTACAAGACCCACAATTGTGTACTGTTCCCATATCTGGGATGGTGCTGCTGCTGCTGCTACTCACATAAACATCCTAAACTGCACCCAAAAGTATAGATGCTTTTATATAATTAGTTTACAATAACAATTCTTTCATTTCAAATTCCAAAGAGATTAACTTTGATATTCATCCTCCTCTGTGTCAGCAAAATAAAGTAGTTGTACTCAACTCTATGAGCATGCTAGCGTAAGATTTGGGTCTGGTAGGGATGATAAAAAGATTTATGTAGGATTTGGGTGTTCCATAAAAAAATAAGTTGAACATTTCAGCTTGCTACTTGTAGATAGGAAGTAGTAATACATTGTTGTTGACTCAGTTAACTGTACAGCCATTCACTAAGTTCATATGAAATGAGAACATAATGGTATTGATTTGAATGATAGCCTTTTTTTTTTTTTTTTTACTCTACCCTCAATTCATTCTCTGGTTTCTAAACAACTAATACAGACTAGTGTGTTGTAATACAGCTTTTCTTTATTTGACTGACACATTAAAATATCGTTATCATTCCTTCTGATCTGATAAAATTATGTTGCATGATAACTATACCATGTGTATTTGAAGGATTTTTATAGATTTTTTTCTATTAGGGATAAACTCGTAAAAAATGGTGTTATGGACTCTTATTTTGTTTTGTAATCCTATGTTCTATAATGGTACCTGAGAAGTTATAATTGCGATGTATATATGCTGTTTTATATCTTGATGTTTGTGTCTGGTTAGATGAAATGGATGAATGAGTGAGTGAATATCCAACTAAATTTTGATTCTCAAATATTGGGATATTTGCTTATGTGCTCGTGCACAATTTTACATGTATGCCTACCCAGTTTTTGCTTATAATTCCATTATTGTTTTTAATTAAATGTTTAGAAATATTAAGTAGAAGGAAGTAGTGTCTTGTTTGTATGGTGGTATCTGCTGACGTGAAATCATTGTACTAAATCATGAGATGAAATTGCATTGTTAGTCATAAATGTTGGGTTAACAACATCATAGTTATTAAAAGCCAATTATATCATGTCTAGTAACTAGATCTAAATATTACCTTTCACATGGTTTCATACTCTAGGGATATTTTTCGTGTTGTCTTCAAGCAGATAACAGAACACAGCATCAGATTCACAGATGTCCTATCTTTTGTTGAAATTAAACATGGCCATCTCTCTTTGCTCTTCTGCCAACCTCATTCTCTAGCTATCATTAAACCTGATTCTTTATTACTTTGGCTGATACACTAATTTACACTGTTTACACCAATCAACCTTATTATTGCTATTCAAATAATCAAGCAGACTGTATACTCTTTTACTTGTTTCAGTCCTTTGACTGCGGCCATGCTGGAGCACCGCCTTTAGTCAAATCAAATTTACCCCCAGGACTTATTCTTTGTAAGCCTAGTACTTATTCTATCGGTCTCTTTTGCCGAACCGCTAAGTTACGGGGACCTAAACACACCAGCATCGGTTGTCAAGCGATGTTGGGGGGACAAACACAGACACACAAACATATACACACACATGCATATATATACTTTACTGCAAGATTTAGTCACTTTTTGTTTATTCATCATTCTGAAGTAACTCATGCCTCACCAAAATATTGTCTCAGTCCACCTTGTGTAATACTGTTCTAGAACATGTAACATCTAAATTTTACATGTTGGAACATCATCATCATCATCATCATCGTTTAACGTCCGTTTTCCATGCTGGCATCGGCTGGATGGTTTGACTGGGGACAGGCAAGCCAGGAGGCTGCACCAGACTCCAATCTGATCTGGCAATGTTTCTACAGCTGGATGCCCTTCCTAATACTAACCACTCCGAGAGTGTAGTGAGTGCTTTTTACATGCCACCGGCATGGGAGCCAGTTAGGCGGCACTGACATCAGCCATATTTGGATAGTGCTTTTTACATACTACCAGCACAGAAGCCAGTCGGGACGGGGGTGGCTGGCATTGTATAAAATTTCCCCTCTTATTGTAAATAATTTGGTGCTACTGTGGAACAAACTGTCATGCATAGTATTTTTATTTATATTTTTAATTACACTATTTCTTAATTTTTTGTTAATGACTCTCTTATTTACTGCTCATCATACTTGATGAATTAACTGACTTACAACAAAGAAAAATCTACAAGATTTCAAACTGGCTTCAATATTATTACTCAGTGTTAAGAAGACTGGCTGGTAGAATCGTTAGCATGCCAGGCAAAATGCTTAGCAGTATTTCATCCATCTTTCCATTCTGAGTTCAAATACCACCAAGGTCAATTTTGTGTTTTATCCTTTTGGGATCTATAAATACTAGTTGTGTGCTGGGGTCGATTTAATTGACTTAGCCCCTCGCTCAAAATTTGAAACTAATTTTATTACTTAGTGGTAAGTTGGCAAGCTGGCAGAATTGTTAGCACGCCAGGCAAAATGCTTTGCAACATTTCGTTTGTCTTTATGTTCTGAGTTCAAATTCCACTGAGGTCGACTTTGCCTTTCATCCTTTCAGGGTTAATAAAATAAGTACCAGTTGAATACGGGGGTTGATTTAATTGATTTTTCCCTCACCCAAATTTGCTGGCCTTGTGCCAAAATAAACCAATATTATTAATTAGTGTAAACCAGTGGTTCATAACTTAGGTGTCTCTTGGGGGGAATTGTGAGCTCACAAAGAACACTAAGTGTTTAGAGCGGTTAGGGTTTTTCTCAGAAATATTTAAACTAGGTATAATATGTTCAAAAAAAATTTTTTGTTGGTATTAGAATATAAATAAGGTATTACGTTATCATTAAAAAGAAACATGACTGCTAATGTGACAAGGTACTGTATATAACTCCTCACCTTCTTTGGTAATTTCCATAAAAATTTCGTACATTGGGCCTCACCGAGGCGATGACTACGGACCGAGACCTTTGGAAATGGGCTGTGCGTGAGAAGACCCGGCAAGCCAAGTAAGATCGTTGCCAGTGCCCCTGGACTGGTTCTTGTGCGGGTGGCACATGAGATGCACCATTTTGAGCATGGCCGTTGCCAGTACCGCCTGACTGGCTCCTGTAGGATTTTCGAGCGAGATCGTTGCCAGTGCCCCTGGACTGGCTTGTGCGGGTGGCACATAAAAGACACCATTTCGAGCGTGGCCGTTTTCGTGCGGGTGACACGTAAAAGCACCCACTACACTCTCTGAGTGGTTGGCGTTAGGAAGGGCATCCAGCTGTAGAAACTCTGCCAAATCAGACTGGAGCCTGGTGTTGCCATCCGGTTTCACCAGTCCTCAGTCAAATCGTCCAACCCATGCTAGCATGGAAAGCGGACGTTAAACGATGATGATGATGATGATGATGATGAAAAAGTGCCACACACTGGATGAGAAAGTATAAGAAAATATCAATAATGAACCTTCTTCATTTGTTTTTACATCTATTTTTGCATGCTAACATGGACTAGATATGTAGATATATATCGTTCAGGGATTATTTTACTGTTGGATGCCCTTCCTGTTGCTAAACCTTGCCTGTTTATCAAGTAATGGGATGGCTTATTTCGCATGTCCTTGGAGGTGCAAAGCGGTCTGTTACCTGTTGACAGCAATGTCTCTACATTTAGTTGAGTGATTTTTCTAAAAGTATGAACAAACCTGCCAGTAGGCACCCCCACTCACAAATACATATATATATGTATATACAAGGGGATTCTTTCAGTTTCCATCGACAATACTCACTCAGTTGAAATAATCAGCTGGATTATTTTTTTTTTCCTTTCAAAACCTATGGAAATAGAGAGTGGGCACTTGTAAAATGCCATTTGGTACAAAGTGTTGCTGAGAGTTGCTGGCATAAAATATGAGTTGTTTCCAGAAATATTACAAGTGAGCTGAGTGGCCAATGTCTATATTGTTTAATTAAATGAATATTCAAAATTATTAAACTGCTCTTTGTTTTTTTTTTTTTGTATGCCTTTTAATGATATTTTTTTTATCACTGCCTACAAAAGTTTATATGGCCAGCATCATTTTCCCTAGAGAAGTACAAAAATTAAGTTGTTTCAGTTATAAATACTTAGAAATATGCAACATGAATCTATCTGTTTATACCAAAATGAAAAGTAAAACAATAGAAATGTAGCAAGTCATTGTATAATTTTGTCAGTGGGCATATTTCTGAAAAAAACTACTAATATTTTTTGTTTGTCTTTATGTGACTGGAGAAAAGCAACTATAATATTTCATGAAAGACAAAAATTGTCCATGCTCTGTTTGATATATAGATTATGTGTGCATGCGTGTGTATATTTCTCTTTCTCTCACTCACTAATCAAATATTGCTTTATAAATATTGTTTATTTCAAGCTTCTATTTTGATAAGCTTAGATACTGTGACAGCTAGAATAAGGTAAGCAGTAGAAAACATTAAGATTTACTAAAAATCACTAATAGTTAGTGCTAAAAGAAATAATAGGGGTAAAAAGGTGTAATAATATTTCAAAATGCAAATATTTTAATAACTTGCTCTTATGTAGTCAGTTGGTTATGCCTGTTCCATATATTTCAGCCAAGCTGACTGGGGCTATAATACTTTCGAGCATGATCATTGCCAGTGCCACCTGACTGGCTCCTGTACCGGTGGCACATAAAAAGCACCATTTGAGTATGGTTGATGCCAGTGCCATCTGACTGGTCCTCATGCCGGTAGCATGTGAAAAGTACCCACTACACTATGGGAATGGTTGGTATTAGGATGAACATGCAGCTGTAGAAACAAGCCGGATTGAAGCCTGGTGCAGCCTTCCAGCTTGCCAGCCCTCAGTCAAACTGTCCAACCCCAAGGGCCCGGGAACAGGGGGTGCAGCGGGTGAACCCGCACCCCCTAGAATTTTCAGGGGGTGCAAGATCAAAATTTGCACCCCCTACATAATCTTACCAGTTGCAGAAAAAAAGTGTCTAAAATCTATCGGTATAAAATGGTTAAGTTCTATCTCGTTTCAAAACAAAGAAAAAAATAAATATATAAATAAATAAAAGTGATGAAGCTAGCATAAAATTCCCTAGGGAGTTTAGGACCACTAACTTCTGAAGGCAAGTAGCTTCATAACAAAAAAGTAAGTGACAATAACAACAACAAAACCAGCATGTATGGTTAATTTTGAATGTATAGCATTACTTGAATTATTGAAGACAGCTCCCACCCAGTTTCTGTCTGTCAATACTTCTCTCCGTCTTTTAGTACCACTCCCAAGTTTAAAGACTTAAAACATGGTTGAATGGATTCGACCGTTTGACCCCAGTCTAAAAATAAAACCCCTTCAAAATTCTTTCAATACAAAACACCATTCAAACCATTCAATATTCGATATTATTATTTGCTTGACCAGTACGTGGGTAAGTGCCTTTTTTTTCAACTCCAACTTTAGTCTTGATTCACCTTTTCATTAAATCTTAATTCCTCTCTATCTGCTTGAGTTCCTTGGGAAATAGTTTCCTTTTAGCGTTACTACTAACAAATCGTATCTTAAAGACTTAGTTTAGGCAGAATGCCTTATATATTGACAACTTTCATTTTTTTATCTTGCCTTAATTCTGTCATATTATTAATCAAAAGTCTTCCTGCCTATATATAAAATAGTATCTGCGTCATATCTGTTTCCGATACTGTCCTGCTTTTTCGTTTTATATAGAAAACGTTGATTTAATTAGTTTGATAAGTGTCTCTGCACGAAACTCTCGAACCTTCAGTCACTATATAACTTTCGCCGATCAATAAATCTATACTTATTGAGACTGACTCAACATAAGTTCTATTTTTCATGTTTGAACCACTACGCCTGATGAGAACCCAATAATGTTCGGAAATCGATTAAAGTTGTTCATCTTTTTTTTTTCCAATCTATGGAGAAAAAGGCTAAATTTGCCCTCTTTATAAATATACGATATATATATAAATATAAATAGACCTCGATAATCGGCTCGGGATTCTCCCCCAATGATTTTACAAAGGTCACTTGGGCCCCCAATTCGCCGTGAAACCATTTGGTAGCTGGTATCGTTACGAGGTCTGTTTATATTTATCCACTTACTCTACTTGTAGAGTAAGCTCTTCTCCAGTTATATGGTTTTACCGTATATTATCACATATGTATATATATATATATATATATATATATATATATATATATGTACAGAGAGAGAGAGAGGTAGGTAGGTACATATGCAAACACACATACACGCATGCATATACATACGAATGTATGTATTTGTGTGGCTGTATGTCACCCCACCATCGCCTGATAACTAATGTTGATGCGATTATGCCCCTGTAACTTGGCGGTTCGAAAAAAGAGGCGATAGAATTAATACGAGGCTTCCAAAGAATAATTTCTGGCGTTGATTTCTTCAAATAAAAGACGGTGCTCTAGTATGGTTTATCGTCTTTATTTACTCCATCTTTATGCAGTACTCTACTGCAGAACAAAAACTCAAGCTCGGTTTCAGTTACCAGTATTAACTCTTTCACTTAATTCTATAACTTCAGACATATGACAGTCTTTCTACAGGACAACGATAACTAATCTGAGATAAATCTTATAATTTATTTAATGTATGTGTGTGCATGCATGTATGTATATGTATGTATCAGGAATGTAATATGAACTTTGCATTGTTAATTTGTTTTTATTATTTTTTTACCTGCATGCCTAATTAAAGATGCAAGATTTTCAGCTTCAATAAAAGTGTGTATATATATCATCATCATCATCATTGTCATCGTTTAGCGTCCGCTTTCCATGCTGGCATGGGTTGGACAGTGGCCCGGGAACAAAATTTGCTTAGGGGGTGCAAACTCAGTTTGAAAATTTGGCATTACTGGAGAAGTGTGGATCCGAGTTCTGGGAGTGTGCATGTCACAAATTTGCGCCTGCGCCTGCGTTAGTCGTAAGCATTCGAATTTAGCACACAGGTAAAAAACGAGACGCGCGCTACTTGCTGTAAATGGAGGGTGGGATATCCATCTAATACAAGAAGAAAATTGCAGATAAATTGAATAAAAACATGAAAAATAACCAAATGATATAGCTCAGAAATAGACTTAAAAAGCTGCTGGGAAAGAGAAATAACATGTTAGTATAGAGAACACAAAAATCTAGTTGTGATTTTAAATGCAAAAATATTTTTATCGTGAGCAAAAATGTTTTTGTTACTATGCATGACACAGAAATGATGTTTACTCCAAGATAGACCAAAGTTTATATGAGTTGTTGTTGAACTAGGTATGATACTCGTCACCATTGAGAGTTTCTTGAAGTTAGTTGGTCACAGTGTGTTACTACTGTCGCAGTCCATTGCTTTTATATTGTAATCCTGCTCTGGTTTGCTGCTGGTTCACTGCTACTGTCTGCTAACTACTCTGTAATGGCTAAAAATATACTGAATATATAGTGATGCCTTTGGTCAGAGACAGGGCACCAAAGATGAAATTGCTATTATATCCAGTTCCACAAGAAGTCTCAAATGGTCTGATGACATTGGAAGCATTTTAGTGAATCACAAAATCATTTATTTATTTCCTACTCATGTATTTAGATGAATTTTCAAAATAATCAAGTTCTGTATGGTATAATTAGTAATAGTCACCTGAGATGTGATAGATAGGAGGATCAAATACTGTTTCAGTCACTTGACTGTGGCCTTGCTGGAGCACAGCCTTTAGTCGAGCAAATCGACCCCAGGACTTATTCTTTGGAAGCATAGTACTTATTCTATCAATCTCTTTTGCCGAACCACTAAGTTACAGGGATGTAAACACACCAGCATCGGTTGTCAAGCGATATTGGGGGGACAAACACAGACACAAACATATACACACACATACATATATATATATATATACATATATATATATATATATATATATATATATATATATATACGACGGGCTTCTTTCAGTTTCCGTCTGCCAAATCCACCCACAAGGTTTTGGTCGGCCCGAGGCTATAGTAGAAGACACTTGCCCAAGGTGCCATGCAGTGGGAATGAACCCGGAACCATGTCTTTGGTAAGCAAGCTACTTACCACACAATGGAAAGATTTTTTTTTTTTTTTTATTAAGAAGTTGGTTTTGCAATCACACAATTCTGGGCAAGTGTCCTCTACTATATCCTTATATCTATACAAACCTTTTGAGTAAAATTGAATAAACAAAAACTAAGCATAAAACTCAGCAGATGGCTCACTCTTGTTCTTGAGCATTACATTTGATATGTCACCCAGATTAACAATGCCATCTTTCAGACCAGGACTCCTGTCTGAAGATAACTCCTTATGTGTTCCTTTTTTATTATGGTTGCTCAACCTGCTAGAAATAGCACCCTTATCTCCCTCAAATTACACTATATCATCTTCAAAATAAGGACAATGCTATCAGGATACTTTATGTCCAGGGAATAAAAACTGATAAGTGCTGATATTAGCTAAATAACCCACAAATCTTTTCCTCCATCTCTCTCTCTCTCTCTCCCTCCCTTCAGTTACAGTGGCGCTTCCTAAAAATAATGGATGCTTGTTTTCTACTTATAAGTCATACAGTTGAAAAATAAGAACTTTGAGTGTTTTAATTAAATAATATCATTTTTTTTAATACTACATTAATCTGCTGTTTGGAATGCAATTTATTTCTTTTACGTAAAATGTTTTGATAAAAGTTTCACATTCAACTGTTATGGAACTAGAGACAATTACAGATGAGATTTGTAGGGAAGTTTTATTCCCAGTCTTGCTAATCCTTTTCTAAAATGGGCATTTTTTTTCTGTATTTTATTAGCTGATGAAACACATATTTATTGGTATTAAGGCAGCTGTTGAATATTTTGAATACCATGTTCTCAGGGAAGGGTAAGTACAATGTTTTTGTTGCTATTGTTTGCCAAAGTACCATCACTAAGCAAGGAGCAATCCTTCTGAGTTTCATCTATTAGCCCTTTAGCATTTAAACCGGCCATATCCAGCCAAAATATTCTACCTGTTTTATGTTCAAACTGGCCAGATCTGGCCTCTCACACCAACCCTACAATATCATTCTAAAAATTAACAGTTACCTCATCTCAAAGCTACAAAATAATGCATCAATAATTTAAAACAGTGTGAATAAATAAGCATTACTTTTGACAGAATAATGTGAATACTAAAGGGTTAATGGATTTCTATATTGTGTAGTAATTTCTGCTTGCTTTTTGACATCTTTCATGAGATAAAATAATAAATTTCATAACTTATATGTCATTCAGGCATCATCGAAGATTTTGTCTTGATAGATGGATTTCAGTTCATTACAGCAATCATCTGTAAAATAACATTTACATTTTCTAGATTTGCAGATGGGTTGGTGAGAGAATGTTTAGAAAGTTTAAACTGTTCAGACATGTCAGAATATCTGTAGAATCTCCATAGGTTAAAAAAATTATGCAATCTAACTGATGCATTATTTTATCTGCAATGATAGGCTGTTCTTAAATGTTAGATTGGTCATCACCACTATGCTGCAGTAGGTCTGCTTGAGGCTATTCAACAACAAATCCACCTTTGTCATTATCTCCACCATTACTGTTATCCTTGTCACAATGATGTCAATGTCCTCTTCATTTTATCGTCATTATCATCATCTATCATCTTTTACAGTTAGATGCCCTTCATGGCACCAACATATGTAACAGAATGAGCCATGTGTATTTTATCATGCTGTCAAAGTAAAGAGGTTGTTGACTCCCAACACTGATGCATTAATTTTATTACAGAGTAAACCTTCTTGTAGATGAATTACCTTTGTCATTCCTTTATGAGAGATAAAATTAATAATAATAATAAAAAAAAAACAAGGAAAACACTAGTGGAATATTTGCTATATTGTGAGCAGAAAATTATCAAACATTGTAAAAAGAAAATCTTAAAACATTTTGAAGCTGATAGAGCTAAAACTGTATTGTAAATTTGAAATAAGAAATTGATATCATTAACTTGATAAGTGATAGCAGTATGACATGTCAGTATTAATTAACACCAGCTACTCCAATAAGAACATGATACTACAGCCCTGACACTCTACCTAGTATTAACTTTTATATATATATATATATATATATATATATATATATATATATATATATATATATACTGTTCTAGGCATATTTTGGTCTATAGTTTAAAGTCCATGTGTGGTTGAATGTATAGAAAAATCACCCCTTCTCACCAGTTGTTGTCTGTCTGCTAAATGCAATTAGGGTTAAATGTAAATTAATTTTTTTTCTATTAATTAGATTTCTGTTTCTACCTATAATAGCAATTTTTTTTATTAATATTTTTATAATAACTTTCAATATTTTCCTAGCTTACACATTCATCATATAACTGTTTTTTATGATATTCATTACGTGCAAAATAGCTTGATTTTTAACTGCTTCATCAGGAACTGCAACCATGTAAAAGCTATTTTTTGAATAACTTGACCATAGATCATAAATTACTCAAAATTTAAAGCAGGAAGCTTATGCTTTTGATTGTTTGCTATTTTGAGAATGATCTCCAGAGGTGGTAATTTTGAGACAGCATTTATGCGCAATGCTTCCTCTTGTAAATGGTCTTTTTTCTCCTCTTCACTTTTAGAAGAGTTTGGAAGTCATTTAAACCAAGCTCAGCTCTCACCTAGCAGATCTGTGATAAAAAAGTGTTCCAACCATGACCATCCAAGCTTTCATTCAGGCACATTGTGTCTAGGACTTTGTTAAATTATGTAGCAAAACCAGGTGTAGCAAAAAACACTCAATAAGGAAATGCAGAACAAGATTGAGTACATGATCATCCAACTACATCTGCTTAAGTCAATACCTCTCAGCAACAACATCCTACAGAATCACAGTGGAATATTAGTCTTTTGGTCAAGCTAGCTCCTATTTCATGTCCAATTTGCAGTGATCCTTTGGTTCCTATTTTACTCTACTGAACCTCCATAACCATTCAATGTTCATAAAAAACATACTACTGTATTTTTAGAATAAAATATTATTAGGAATTGTATAAAAAAATTTTAATATTTTGTGTATCATAGAAGTATAACCAATTCATTGCAGATAAATTTTATCAAGAAAATCTTATATGGACCCTGTTTGAGAACCCCTAGTATGGAGGACCTCTGGTTGGCCCATGAGTTTAGATGTTGTTGCTAATTATTTCGAGATTTTTATGCCAGACTTTAGTGAATATTTTGCTGTTGTTTAGAGCAATAACTTTCCATGATTACCATGATTACCAAAGATGACTATTGATCTGTTATTGAACTAATTAGAGAGGGTACTGTTCTTTCAGATACGTTATACATTTACATATTAACATACTTCAGGGTTGATGCTGTGTGGGAGAGTCAAATAAGTTGAGAATATTAGACCATTTACACCATTTATACTAATTAAGAATAATTACTGAATTACTTTTTGTGAAGTTTTGTTGTGCTTGTGGAATGGAGAATTTGTCCCACTGAGTGACTGTAACTGTGTCAAGCTTAGCCCTTTACCATTTAAACTGACCATATCTGGCTAAAATATTCTGTCTTGTGTTCAAACTGGCAAGATCTAGCCTCTCACACCTACCCCACAATGTCATTCTAAAGAAGAATCAAACTCTACGAGATAATGCATGATCAATTCAAAACAACATGAATAATATAAGCATTACATTTGACGGTAATAATTCTACTGGTGATGTCTGTTTTCTCATTATTATTATTAGTAACCAATGGAGAGATTTTGAACCCAGTACTGGAAACTTATATGTGCTAGTGAATTCTCCATTGGTTTCAGTGATAAACCTGTATTTATTTGATTAACTGAATTCCTACTCATGAAATTAATCTGTAAACAGCTGAAATATTCCACAGACTTGTATACTCTTTAAGGTAATTTTCAGGCCATATGGTTGTGACAAGAGATAGATAGATAGAGAGAGAGAGAGATAGAATGATAAAGAGTGAGAGAACATACTTTATTAACCCTGAAGGGACAAAAGGCAAAGTTCACCTCTCACCAGGATTTCAACTCAGAGTACATATGGTTGTTAAGAGCTTTGATTTGCAATCATGTAGTTCTGAGCTTGTTTCCAGTGACTGCTGAGTACTTTGAGCAAATGTGCTACATTGGTTAGTTGTAGTTATTATTTCCTACTAAACCATGTACTGTTTGTATTTCAATAGTTGAATAGTGATAATAGTGGGAAAAAGGTATTTACTAAGACCATATTTATAATAGTATATGTATAAGAATTGAGAATATATCTAGATCTTACAAGGTTCTTTTGTTATTGTAAATATAACTGAATAACATTCATATTGTATAGCAAAAAAGAAATTGCTAAATTTAAGTAAGATAAACTAGAACAAGAATTTTAACCTTATTCATCACAATGACTTCAATAGCTTTCTATTCACTGTATTCCAGCAGCATATTGCTTTTGTTTTTAATGAAATATGTACCAGTTAGAGAGTGGTGTTGATAAACTGCACAAAAAATCTTGTAGATGGGCCAAAGAAATCATAATAATCTAATTGTACACGATAAAGGTGATGACCTTGGAAAAATAATCTTTTTTTCCCTGTGTACTGTTTCAGTTTAGCAGTTGAGGCTCACATGTCCATATTTGTTGGTATAAGCTGTTGCCCTTCTTTCCTTTAAGCTGCTAAATGCTACCTGCAACATGATTGCATGCTTACCTTGATACCTGTTTGTAGATGTGTGTGTGTCAAATTTTAGACTTTTTCACAGATCTTCTCAATGAATGTCTGCTCGTTAATTTACATTTTGTGTTTCTATATATATATATATATATATACAATAATTTTCACTTTTTGTATCTGTTTCTTTTTGTGTTGATATTTTTCATCCTGGTATTTTAAATCTTGTTTTCTCTCTAAATAGAATTGGTGCCAGCAACCATTATCTCATAACTACTATAAACACTTTTATCTTGCTACTCTGACTGTACTCTAGAGCTTAAATCTTTTCTTTCATGTTTAACCTTGACACAGTCAGTTTCAACAGCAGCATATCTGCATTTGCTTATTTTACCTACATTTCTCTTGTAATTATTCTACTTTCCTTTTGTCAGTATTTAATAGTTTTCTTACCCTCAAGCTATCTTCAAAATCCAACTACAGAGCATTTGAACTCATAATTCTATGCTGCTTTTAATGTTTTGCTGTATTTAGACTTGTAATGTGGCTGATCCTTATTTGTCCTAATTTCATTATTCATTATCATCATTATTATTTAATGCATACTTTCCCATGATTGCATGGGTTGGATGGAATTTGTTGAGGCAGATTTGTTATAGCTGGTGCCCATCCTGTCACCAACCTTCACCTGTTACCAAGTTAGGTAATACTTCTCCACGATCAGACATGCTTTCACAGAAAATTGGTAATGAAGCACATGGTGGTAAAATTCATTTACAATTGTCATGTGAAATCAAAGCAAGGAGACAGTAACACACTCACAGAGCATATGTACACATACATATCATCATCAACATCACCTTATGTCCGTTTTCCATGCTGGCATGAGTTGGATGGCTTGATAGGAGCTGGGAAGGCTGGGGCTGCACCAGGTTCCACTGTCTGTTTTGCCATGGTTTCTACTGCTAGATGCCCTTCCTAACACAAACCACTTTACAAATGTACTGGGTGCTTTTTATGTGGCACCATTACCAGTGCTTTTTACATGGCACCAACAATAGTGCATTTTACATGACACCAGCACCAATGCTTTTTATGTGACACCAGTGCTTTTTTATGTGCCACCAGCATCAGCGTTTGGACTTATTTTAGTCTCTGTCTACTAAACCCACTCACAAGGCTTTGGTTGGCCCTGTGCCATAGCAGAAGATGCTTGCCAAGGTGCCAAACAGTATGACTGAACATGAGACCAGTGATTGAGAAGTAAATATTTTATAATGCAGTCCCAGCCACACCTGTATGTATAATACAGCCACACCTGTGGATATAATACAGCCACATCTATGCCAGTATGACTCTTCATTTTATCAACCTGTATTCATTATTTTTGGGATAGTCATGATTTCTAAACTGTTGTAATCAAATCTTGATCATATTTTAAATTAAATATGACTTAGCTGATGGAGAAAATCCAGTTTTTCAAAACTTTTGTCTGTTAACTCTTTAAGTCCTATTGTATTTTCTCTGTATAAGTCTGCCAATCCTGTTAGAAATTTTAGTTTATCTTATTTAAATTTAACAATTTCTCTTTTTGCTATACAATATTAAAATATTATAAATGTTAGAGATTTTGCTTAAGTACAGTTTGTCTAGTATGAAAATCATAAAAAACATAACTTACATTTACATATATATATATATATATTTAATAATAATAATAATAATAATAATAATAATAAATAAATAATTTGGACAAATAAGTATAAGTCAGTTAGTGTGTTTAAATATTGAGTAGAGCACTGGCACAGTTTAGGCTACCTATTGCCATCCACAGTCATGTTGGATCTACTTCAGGAACTCTGCAGTGGCAGTTAGGGTAATAATATTAATTAGCAGGAGATGGATTTGGTATTAAATCTTTATTGGGTACAACATATGTTTTGACCCATCAGTCTGGGTCTCATGAGGTACATTGATAAAGATATGTCTTACTACAGATTTTTAGTGAGACATATCTTTATTGATGTACCTGATGAGACCCAAACTGATGGGTCAAAACATATGTTGCACCCAATAAAGATTTAATATCAAATTCATCTCCTGTTAATTAATATTATATATATAAATATATAATTGTTTGTTTTTATGTTTGGTTATAATAAAAGCAATTTTACATCCATCTAATGGGTTATTCTATACTTTTGTAGAGTACAAATTTATTATTCTTAAACAAGAATGTCGTTGACAGTGACTTCAAAGTTTCAACCAGCTAAGCCATCATCAACAGTCCAATGATGGCTTATGTGATTAAAACTTCAAAGTCACTGTCAACAACATTCTTGTACATATATATGTGTTATGTCAGTGTGTAATAGGAGCTGTATCTCCTTGTTTTGACATCATGCAATATCTGACTCATTGTCATACAAGTAGTGTCCTTCATTTCCAGTCTTCTGTGTAGACATGTCTAGCCATGGGAAAATATTACCTTGTTTAGAAACAAGTAAGGGCATGCAGCTACAGAAAATCTTCAATGAATTCCATCTGACCTTTACAACCATAGAAAAAGTAAATGCAAAAATTCAAAAGCTATGATGATGAAGTAGATGATGACATGAATTTGGACGGGATTTACTAATATGATATAACTACCATTGGCGTACAGTGTGAATATGGGTTTTACTTGTTGACAACTTTTATATCACTTTTATTTGCCCAGGTAGATTGAATATAGCTCTTTAACAATATGAAGGTAGTTTGAAATATGTTTAAGGGATATGAATTTTTGGGCATCGGTTTCTTGTCTCAGAGTTCAATGAGTGTTCCAGCAGTCTCTGTAACTTAGAAGCATCAAGAAAAATGTTCTGATATCTGCTTTCATCTCTTGCTTCTCTCATTGCTCATTCCGACAAAAAGTTTCATTAACTGGAAGCAGTAGAAGAAAATTACTCAATAAGCTTTTGTTTCTAAGTTCATTTATAGGGCCTACATCACTAATGCAAACATCCATGCAATCATATGATAACTCCACTCTTGCTCAGAATCAATATATCCTGGTATAACTTTGATTGTTGGTATGTACAAATGTCACTAAAATATCACTAATTATTTACTCCCAATACAACATTTCTCTTTCTAATTACATCATTAATAATGGTAATGAATTAATTACAAATATATAATATTGAACTCTAATCCACTGTTTTAGGTATTAATCACCATGATATTCAAAAATCAAAATAGAATAGTTCTTAAGAAATTCATTCAATAAACTGCAAAAAAAATAAATGTATATGGTACAAACAGAATGTCTTTTAATAGGAAGTTCTTTCTAAAATGAGATTAAACTTTGTTTATTGTACCGAAGTGTGCTTAGTTCCTGCTATTTTACTTCAATCAACTCTTTCGGAATTGCAGTTATGGGCACTTCAGGATTTGGCAACAGCTGCAGTTATTTATGGTATAGGACTTTTATAGTTAAATGTATATTCCCTCCTGTCTATTAAAGAAGGCACAAACACTTTCACACACATATATACACATGATGGGTACTTCCACCTAATAAATTCAATCACAAGGCTATAGCAGAAGATACTTGCCCAAGGTGCCACACCGTGGGACTTTTAACTGCACAAACGTATATCAACTAATATTATATATAGTGCTAAATTTAAATGAAAATAGAGAACACCTCCCAGTCTTAAAAGTTTTAATTATCGTTGTCTATCTAGTTAAGTGTGTTTTGATAGTCTCCATAGAGTTTAGTTTACAGCAGATTTAGTATTCATTTTAAAAGCAGTGGAAAGTTTCTTTAACAAGATTTGGTTACTATCTTGGGAAGGTCAAACAATTGCATAGAAACTTCTTCATTGGCTTTAGTTATTACTGAAGATATTGAGTTGAAAGAAAAGTTTTAACCATATTCACTACATTTATATAATAGAAAAATCTTCAATATCTTTGCAAGAAGATTGGAATATGAAAAATAAAACTGACTACTGCTGTTGCCTTCATACAGTTGAGTTGATTATCAATTAGTGTCAAATGATGCCCACTTTTTTTTAGTCCATTAAGTGCTCTTTGATTTTTCTGTGCTACCAAAACTGCTTATAGGAAGAGATGCCTGCTATACAAAGCAAAAAAAAATTGAGAAGAACCCTTGAATAAACATATAATTTGCGATGCAAATAACACATGCATAAAGTCAGCTCAGGAATCTTCTTATGCATGCACACATATCAGCTACAAAAGCCAAAAGAAGCTGTAGAAGTCTAATATGTATTTTTGTGCTGTAAGTTTTACCATCATATATCTTAAAACATTTTTATAGTATAAAGCCTTTTCTCTCTTTCTCTCTCTCTCTTTCTCTTTTGTTTTGTTTTTTTTTTTAATAATTTTTGAAATTATTGTAATTCGTGATGTCCCAGCATTATTAGCCTGACAAAGCAGAGTTAAAATTACATTTGCTAAATTTCAGTCTTATTCATCTGTTGCAATATCAAATTAATCTCTGCCACCCATCAACAACAGCAAAAAAAAAAAAAACGCTAGAAATAAAAAGTGGAGCTTAATTTGATACCCAAAACTTGAGTCATTCCTCATTTTAGTTACCTTGCTGTTATTGATTTTCTGAGGAAAGAAAGGTTAAGTCAACCTAATCACAATATTTCAAACAAAATAGTTGTCACCTTCAGTCTTCTAACCAGCAAATGTTAGTTCAGTGATCAAACCATCTACTAAGAAATTTTTGGAGAATGAGATCTCTTATCATTTATCTCTTACTTGTTTCAGCCATTGGACTGTGGCACCACCTTAAAGAGTTTTAGTTGAATGAATTTGGTCAGTCTTATTTGCCAAACCACTAAGTTATAAAATGTAAACCAACCAACTCTGATTGTCATAAGGTGGTGAGGGACAAACACAAACATAAAGACACTTTCAGTTTCAGTCTACCAAATCCACTCACAAGGCTTTGGTTAGTTAAAGCAGACACTTAGCTGAGGTACTACATAGTGGAACTGAACCTGGAATCATGTACTTGGGAAGCAAACTTCTTATCACTCATCCACACCATCGGAAACACCAGAATATACCCACCTATCTTACACAAAAATATCACAACTAGGCACTTCACAAATATTATTGTCTATGAATACACAATTTCCATCCAAATATTACTGTCATTAAATACTTGGCTTTCATCCAGATATTGCTCAAAAAACGTTCTTTAGTTGATTTGAACTGTGATTATCTTCAGTTGTAGTGATTGTGTTTGCATTTCTTCACAGAATACTTTTCTCATTTTGTCCATCATAGAAGTGGTTTCCACTTACTGAAGTAGTAATAGGCTTTACAAATTGACTTACGTAAGTGTAAGGTCAATGGATATATAATTGAGCACTTAGACACTTAATGAAATTTCAGTACTAAGGTGCTGTTCTGAATATCGTGTTGAGTTTGTGTATGTGTGTTTATGCAGACACACATATCTTCCAAGGGAGGAGATCAGTTTCATTTTTGAAACCATGACATGTGGCAATTGTCAACTCATCGACTTGCTCAAGATGACATATATATATATAAAGAGAGAAATACGTACATATGCTAGCGTGTGTGTATATGCACATATAGGCACATGCATTGTACACACACACATATATAGGCACATGCATTGCTTTGTGGTTAAGAAGTTTGCTTAGCAACAATTTGGTTTTGAGATTAGTCACACTGTGCAGTACCTTGGGTAAGTGTTTTTAGCTATAACCTCAGTCCTCCCATACTCACACATGCATACAAATATGACTAAAAGAAGCCCACTGTATTTGGTATTTGTATGCATGTGTGTGGGTTTGTGCTCCCCACTCCCTTGTGTTGACATTATACACTAGCTGCAAACAAATATTACCATCATACCAGTGATGTAGTTATTTGCTACCTTCCATGACATCATGTTTGGCCATTGGGCTGTTTGTGTTTAAAGGACTAGGAAAATATTATCTTACTTGAGGCTTAATAAATAAATAGGAAGAGCAATCTGGCCACAAATCTGTTGGAAAAGTGGATGCTATATATATATATATATCAAGTGGTGATAATATATACACATACATCCCAACTAGACCAAGAGTAACATGGTGGTGGAGCTAGGAGGTTGACAGTGCTATAAAAGCAAAACGACAGGCCTGAAAAGACCGGGAAAATGGTGTAAGCAGAGAATTATATCCGGTAGCCAAAAGGGCAGCTAGGTGTCAGGTATACATAGCAAAAGGAATAGCTGAAAGTAAGGAGATTTGCAAATGTTCTACAGTGTAAAGATCAGAGATGTTCAGGATTGCAAAGCAGTGTATCAGATAGATTAGAGATGTAGTAAGTGAGAAACATGTGCGAATGGATAATGGTATGCTTGCACTTAGTGACTCAGAGAACAAAGATGCATGGAAGTGTCACTATGAAAGGTTACTAAATGTGGAAAATGAATGGGAGAAGGAGAGCATACCAAATATCGAACCAATTGAGGGACTAGCCATCAGAGTTGATAGCAGCATAATAGATAAGGCAATTAAGAACATGAAGACAGAGAAAGCCCCAGGGCCATTGGGAATCACTGCCGAGATGATTAAAATTTCTGGTGGTGTAGGATACAGCTTAGTCACCCATATAGTTAATCAGGTTATTCAGGAAGCACCATCCCTAATGACTGTAGTAGTAGAAGTATTATAGTTAGCTGCTACAAAGGTAAAGGTGATGCTTTAGATAGAAACAACTACAGAGGCATTAAATTGCTAGACCAAGTCATGAAAGTTACTGAGAGGGTTATAGATCAATTGATTAGAAATAGAATTAAACTAGATGAGATGCAGTTTGGTTTTGTACCTGGGAAAAGTACCACAGATGCCATCACTCTAATGAGATAGCTGCAGGAAAAGTACTTGGCCAAAAGTAAGCCATTGTACTTCGTCAACCTGGAGAAAGCTTCCAACAGAGTTCCCTGCTCTGTTATATGATGATCTCTAAAGAAGTTAGGGGTAGAGGAGTGGCTTGTTAGCGCTGTACAAACCATTACAGTGGTGCTGTCAGTAAGTGAGAGTCAACCATGAATACAGTGATGAATTTAGCGCACAGGTAGGGCTCAGTTCTCAGCTCACTATTATTATAGTCCTCCAGGCCATAACAGAGGAATTCAAAACTGAGTACACATAGGAACTACTATATGCTGATGATCCTGCTCTTATTGCAAAATCCTTAGTAGAATTGGAGAAGAAATTCCAGGTATGGAAACAAAACCTGAAATCAAAGGGCCTTAAAGTTAACCTAGCTAAGACTAAAGTTGTTGTTAGTAAGAAAGAAGATAAAACTCTCTTTCCATCAAGTAAATGGCCCTGCACAATATGTATGAAAGGAGTTGGAAGAAATTCCATTCACTGCACCCAGTGTAAACTATGGACACAGAAGAGGTGCAGTGGAATCACGGGTAAATTAACAGATAAAGTTGTCTTTGTATGTGGCAGATGTGCAGGAACAATAAGCACTAAGAGCACATGGGACTAAGGTTCTCTCAAATGCTCAGGAGGCTCTCTTGAGGTTGTAGATAGTTTCTGTTACCCAGGTGACCAAATTAGCAATAATGGACGACACTCTGAAAGTATTGTTTCTAGAATAAGAATTGGGTGGGGGAAGTTCAGCGAGCTATTATCTCTATTGGCAACAAAAGGGCTTTCTTAGAGTGAAAGGTAGACTATATGATACTTGTATGCGAATGGCTGTACTCCATGGTAGTGAGACATGGGCTGTGAATGCAGAAGACATGTGTAGACTGGAGTGATGTGAAGGTGGTATGCTCTGTTGGATGTGTATCAGTGCACATGTACGGCTAAGTGCAGATGTATTGAGAGAAAAGTTGGGCATAAGAGGAATCAAATGCAGCATGCAAGTGAGAAGAAGACTATGTTGGTTTGGACAGGTGATGCATATGAATGAGGACAGCTGCATAAAGAAGTGCCGATCACTGAAAGTGGATGGTACCCATGGAAGAAGGGAGACCCAGGAAGACGTGGGATGAAGTGGTAAGGACCAATCTCAGGATGTTGAGCCTCACAGAGGAAATGACAATGGACCGAGATGTCTGGTGATATGAAGTTCTAGAGAAGACCTGCCCACCTCAGCAAAACTGAGTTCTGGAAGCGCTGTGTGTCCTACCCATACTCAACAAGAAAACTACTCACACACACTACCACAACAAACCAAATTACGTCTCTACATTTCTTCTCTTCCTCACATTTCCGCTTCATGCACTATGCTTACCTCCCACTCCCCTATCCTGTCCTCTTGGCCCTGTGCCACTGTATCATTGCTCTCTGCTAGCCTCCAACCCGTGTGTTCCACCCACACGTAGCAAGAAAATTTTTCACTCACCCTACCCGAAGAAACCAATCTACATCTCCACATCTCTTCACTTCCTCACATTTCCTCCTTCATACACTATGCCTAGCTCCCACTCCCCAATCCTGTTCTTATGGCCATGTTCCACTGTATCATTACTATCCGGTAGGTCCCCGACTCTATATATACCCAGGTTTTCGCCACTCACTCTCCTCCCCCCACTCTGCACTCTTTAATCACACTTCCTTAGCAATATCCTGACACTTATATTATGGCGTTCAAACCTCAAGGATATGCCCTGGCACTTGCTACCATCTATATCTCTCTCTGCCTTTACTCAACCATCGCATTTATATTCTGATTCCCGTCTCTTGTGAGTATGCCTGGTATTTTGCAACCATCTCTCTCTTGTTGTCTTTCACTCTCTCCTGCACTTCCCTCAGGTTGGGTAACTATGTATTTCCTTTGCGGTTTCTGCCTTCATTCTTAATCTCTCTCTCTCTGTCTGGGTAACCTTGAACTTCCTCTACAGCAAGATACCTCTCTCTGTCTCACAATAACCTTTCATCATCCAACACAAGATCACCTCCTCCAGCACTCCCTCCCCTCTTGAAAGGTTTTTTTTGTTTTTTGTCTTACAAGTACTTGGTGACTCTGTCAGTGCAGGTGCCACGTAAAAAGTACTAAGTCCACTCTGCTAAGTGGCTGGTGTTAGGAAGGGCATCCAGCTGCAAAAATCCTACCAAAACAGTCACTGAAATTTGGGCTCTTGTAAAACTGTCCCACCCATGCTAGCATGGAAGGCAGACGTTAAATGATGGTGATGATGATGCATACAACTATTCAAGGTGTAGTTGTTTCCAATGATTTTTGGTGTGTTTGAAAGAGGGCACCAAATTTTGCTAAGATTTCATAAATAATGAATAACTCCTATTTTTCTTAATTAGATTATTCTGAAATATTAACCTCATCTTTTTTGTTTCTGTTTACACATTGTCCTAATCTTTCTTTGCTTATCATCAGCTGCCCTACTCTTGAGTACATACTGTCCCAGGCTGAATTTGAAATCAAAACCTGTATTTCAAAATGAAAGGTAGCTTACTCATTCAAAAAAAAAAAGATACACTGCCAGCAATCAGAGATTGGACTCGTGGAAGCTAGGTATGAATGGAAACATAACATGAAATTAGAACCACGGAAAGTTCCATTATTATTGTATCTCTCATAAAGGTAGTGAGTTGGCAGAGTCCTTTGCACACCAGACAAAATGTTTAACAGAATTCCTTCCAGCTTTAGGCTTTCAGTTCAGTTGAAATACTGCCTAGGTTAACTTTGCCTTCCATCCTTTTGGGTCGATAAAATAGGTACCAGTCAAGCACCAGGATTAATGTAATTGACTAGCCTCCTCTCACAGAATTTCAAACTTTGTGTCTGTAGTAGAAAGGATCATTATAACTCTTGTATTTAAACTGAAAATAACTCATTTTTCTACTTAACAAATTGATGTAATCAGAAAGCTTTGCAGTATATAGGCGTTTGATTTTGTGAATTTATGACCAGTAATATAACACTTTAGAATTATAATTACTCTTGTGTATTTTTAAATAAAATAAACAACTTGTATTTTAAATACATCATGTATAAATTTCTCATATTCATATTTGAAAATTAAAAGCTATTATTATAGCTTTTTGGGGGGTTTTTTTTTGCAATATTTTAAATGTTTTCTTTAGAAATCTTTATAAAGATTCAATAAATATCTTCTCTTTTTAATTTTTTTTTTTTTAAGAAAACTTATTTCAATGATTTTTTAAAAGGTTTCAGTCATCAAGTTTTATTACTTATGTTTTTTTTTTTTAGTGTCAGTTTTTGTTTTTTGTGTTCTGAGGAAAAGATATCTTGTTCTTTAACAATTACTTTAGGTTCTGTTTTCCTATTTTAATTATTTTAACAATTGGTGATATGCTACATGTATTTATTTCTTTTCAAGGTATAGTAGTAGTTGTTGTTGTTGCTATTTCTGGCATGTTGAATGCAGTTTTAACATAAAATATTAAAATAATTTGTTGTGTTGGTTTTGTAAATTGGAAACTATCAAATACCTACCGAATTAGAAATTTTAAAATATGAGCACACACACCACCCAACAACTTTTTTTTTTTTTTTTCTTCATTTCTTTAATTTGTTAGATTTTCTAAATGATTCTTAGTTCAAATATTGCTTTGGCCAACTCTGTTTCTTCTTCAATATCTGGTAAATTCATTATAGGTAATTATACTACAGTAACTATATCATGTTTTCATCTGCTGAGTAAATATATTGCTAAGCATCATTTAAACTTTTTATATTTGAGACCCACCCTGCCCTTCGCTCCTGATCTGCTGACTGTGTCCTCTCTCATGCTCACCTTCTTGTACCTCAGGTTTGCTTTGACACCCCATCACTACCATCTTTATTTTTATCTTTCTAGTTACTTCTACTCACTCTTATATTATGTGGTGTAGCCATAGATCACCTCTATAGCAAGACACCTATGCTTGAACTCCTGTCATAATTTAACCTCTCAACACTTCACATGAAACCACTTTCTCCTCTCTAATATTCTCCCTACACACACACACACACACACACACACACACACAGTCATGAGGACTTTTCCCTTTTTTCTGTCTTGCAACTTACTTGGTGACCTCACTAGTGCTAGTGACACCCACTACACACTGAAAAGTGGTTGGTGTTAGCAAGGGTATCTAACTGTAGAAAGCAAATCAAAGCTAACAGTGGAGCTCAGTGCAGCCCTATAATTTGCCAGATCCCGTCAAGCCATCTACCCCATGCCAGCATGGAAAACAGAAGTTAAATGATGATGATGTCGCTATGCTTGTTCCTCTTTTCTATCTTAAACTGATGCTTGTAATGTCTATCATTATATTCTGTATTTATCTATGTACAAAACACACCTATGTATAATGTACAGACTAAATTGTGTAAAATGAAATCGTCGTCGTCGTCGTTTAACGTCCGCTTTCCATGCTAGCATGGGTTGGACGATTTGACTGAGGACTGGTGAAACCAGATGGCTACACCAGGCTCCAATCTGATTTGGCAGAGTTTCTACAGCTGGATGCTCTTCCTAACGCCAACCATTCAGAGATGTCTATAAAATATGTCATGTGTATAATATACACTTAATATTTTTAGAATTATGGTGTATTGGGTGTAAAAGTGTGATAGGGTTAGATTTATAATAATTGCTGTATTTAATGTATTGAAACAATTCATATACCCTTGACATTAACAAATAAATTTTTTTTTTTAAGAGCATATTCAGATGTGACCATTGATCTATATTAGGCAGGCTGTAAAAGTGCACCTAGTGTAAAGTCGACATTGTGGAAATTACAAAGTCACTGTTTTTGATATTCATTTTCAAAGTTGTTTACTGAAAACTATCCTATTTTCTGACTGACTAAGACAACAGTGAACCCAGTAAAACAGTACAAAATTAAAAGAATTTACATACAAAATTATTAACAAACAGCCTGATCTGGAAACGTTATTTCCAAATATTGAAACACTTAAATATGAAGCTTCCTATATAGTACAATAACTGATGTTAATTTTTATATTCTGAATGCATTAAACATAGTGTCCTACTAACAGAAGTTCCATTTTTTTTAATTATGTAACCCAAGGCTACTCTTAGTGTATGCTTCAATGGGTTGCAAAATTTCCCTCCAGCCCTAATGTATTGATTATATGTGTGTATATATATATATATATATATATATATATATATATATATATATATATATATATCTGTGCAGGAGTGGTTGTATGGTAAGAAGCTTGCTGCCTAACCACGTGGTTCCAAGTTCAGCCCCACTGCGTGGCATCTTAGGCAAGTGTCTTATACAATAGCCTCAGACAGACCAAAGCCTTGTGAATGGATTTAGTAGACGGAACCTGAAAGAAGCCCATCGTATATATGTATATATCTGTGTGTGTGTGTCTGTGTTTGTTTCCCCACCATCGCCATCGCTTGACAACTGATGCTGGTATTTTTATGTCTCCGTAACTTAGCAGTTTGGCAAAGGAACCTGATAGAATAAGTACTAGGCTTACAAAGAATTAGTCCTTGAGTCAATTTCTTCAACTAAAAATCCTTTAAGGTGGTGGTCCAGCATAGCCACAGTCAAATGACTGAAACAAGTAAAAGAATATATGTGGTAGATAGATGTTAGAAATAGCAGCCAAATCTCTTTTTAATCACATTCTTCAGTCTTGTATATTTATATACATATGTATGAAAACAATAAGTTGGACCTTTACGTGGTAGTTAGACACATTAAAAATAGCATGGCTTTGTGGTTAAGAAATTTGCTTTGCAGTCATGTGGTTTCAGGTTCAGTCCCCACTGCTTAGCACCTTGTCTTGTGAGTGCATGATGGAAACTAAGAAACCCATTGTGTGTATATGTGTTTGTATATCTTCTCATCTTGACATTGATGTGCTAATTGTAAATGAGCATCTGGTCAGACAAGCAGTGTCTTTGTTTGCAATTTTCAGTGCTGATCAAAATGCTATGGTTGATTGTCACTCTGTTAAGTTCATTTGTAAGTGCTTGTAAGCCTTCTGAGTGCACAACAGTGGTGCAATAATATGCTGTAAAGTTATTTTCACACTCTATCTTGGCTATCCATTTTCTGATATCAACCATCTTGTTATCCATGTGGAAATTGATGCCATCTTGGTGCTCCTCAAAACTTCAAGTACGGGACTAAAATAAAATGGGAAAAGGTTGGGTGCTAAGACACAAAACACATAATGCTGTATTATTTTTATCAGCCTTTAGAGGCTGCCACCCATGCCATACGAATGCCATATTGTTTGCTGGTTGTGATGCTGAAGATAACTGTATCTGCCAAACTCATTAGGCTAACTTCACTATTATATGATAGTACAAGTTCCTTTCTACTGAACTAGATGGTCATTTTTAAAGAAACACCAGGTCGGGGAGAGATGTATCTTCATATTTTGTTCTGACTTCCAGCCAACAGAAACATAGGCAACACATTAGCATTTATGGCACCACATATCATGTAAAGCTGATTTGATAAAGGTAGCTCTATATTTAAACGTGTCCTAAGCTGGGGTAAATTTTCTGTATTCGGTGGAAATGTGCTGTCACATTTGCTCATCACCAAACTGAGCAGGTCATAGTATTGAAAGAAGTCAAGAAAGTATGATAGGAGGACAGAAATAGATGTCTTGCTGAAGAGGAGATATGTGACTTTCCTCAACTGGAGAGAGAGAGATGCTGAGGGCATACCTCTAGGTACAGAGTGAATACAAGAGGGATTGAGAAACAGAAAGAGTGGGTGAATAAGCAGCAGTCAATGCAATAGTAGTTGGAGTTGAATGATTTCAGTCAGTAATGAAGGTAGTTGATTAAATGAAACATTTTATACAGAGTTCCTTGTTATGGCCATCATGTTATTAACTCTAAGATATGTGAACTCTGTCTTAAAGAATGGCATGGAAGGGGCTTGAGAGGTTTGACTAATTTATATTAAGTGCCCATTTTATTCACAATTTGTATAGTTGGTGTTGAGCTTCCTAATCAACACTAATTGAATAGACTTATGATTAACATTTTTTTCTAGTCATGGCCTATGTTCCTGAATTCTTTTGTTGCACTTGTATGCATATTTTGTCATTGTAAAGTATGTGTGCCCCCATGCAGATAACCATTGTTCAAATGCCATATTTACTAGGTAAGTGGAAGAATACTACTCCTATGTATGTATTATCTAAGGTTTTATTTTGAAATCACACAAGTACTTTATTCAATTACAAAAATTTGATTTCATTTTTAAAATGTTTTTTGCATACATTTTTTTTTCTTTTGCGTGCTAGTTGTAAAACAGGTGTGCATGCATGATCACACAGCTTACAGGTAATGTTGGTCATGACAGTCTCATGTTTTTAATGGGAGCATGGGCATGCCTAGGATTTCAACTGAGGTGGTTCTCAGTTATTAAACTGGAGCCACCACCAGCTGTCTCATTTGCACACACACACACACATACAAATATATGTGTGTGCGTGTGTGTGTAAATAGAGCTGGATTATCTAATGTGTCTTTCCTTCATGTAAGTCAGTAAAATGTGAGTTGAGGGAAATTTGACTGCTATTTCTAGTAGACCAAGTGATCATATAAAGGCCCCCTCCCTTCATAATTGGGATAGTTTTATGTTGTTAATATTAGTGTGTAGCCAAGGCAGCACCCTGGCAGAATTGTTAGCATGTCAGGCAAAATGCTTAGCAGCATTTCATTTGTCTTCATGTTCAGAATTCAAATTCTGCTGGGGTTGATTTTGCCTTTCATCTTTTTGGGGTCATAAAAATAAATACCAGTGGAACACTGGGGTTCATGTAACTGACTTACCCACTCCGCCAAAATTTGAAACCAATCTTAGTGTGTAGTGCAAATTTTGTTTTCCTTTTTCCTCTGCTATCACTTATAGCTGTAGTTTAATGAAAGGTTTATTGAAGCAGGCAAATTATGTTCCTGCTATGCCTTCTATATACACTCTGCTTTCTTAATTATAGCATATACTATCAATTTTTTTGTAAATTCCAGTGAGAATCAGATTGAATGACACCAGATTAATGGCCTCTTGGTTGAAATAGTTCTCTTGTGAAAGGAACAGATATTTTTTGTTATGTGTAACTTGAAAATGTGTCCTACTACTTTAGATTAAATATTGAGTTGTTAGTCTCCATATGCAGCACAATTATTCTATATCATTGATTCATCATTATCATCATCATAATTTTCTTTACTATTCCTGTATGGCTTTTAAACCAGTGACACATGAACCTATGACATAAGTGTCAGCAGTGACAGTAGATTTTAGGTGGTGCAAAATGGACTTTGAAAAAAAAAAAATCTCCCTGCAATATCATGTCATAAAAAGTTAATGAGCATTTATTAGTTGTAATACATGTAAGTCGTACTGCAGTAAGAGGATTATTGAAGATATTAAAATTTCAATACATTTTGCTAAGCAGTTTCATTATTGATAATTTAGACTTTCCTATCTGCATGTGTCAGTTTAGCACATTTCTGTCTGTGAAGTCCAAGATCTTTAGTCATTTTTATTTTAATTAATGCAAAGACTGCTATTGTAGGTGCATATGTGTATCAATACGCCCTCTCTCTCTCTCTCTCTCTCTCTCTCTCTCTCTCTCTCTCTCTCTCTCTCTCTTTCTCTCTCTCTCTCTCTCTCTCACTATAAGTATATGGCTTCCAAGTTGTAACTGAACTATACACCTTGTTCATGACAGCCTTAAAAATAGAACTGGTAATGAATCATGATTGTAGTGTGTTTGATTTCTAGCATATGCAAAATACTACTATCTTAAGACATGATAAATTAGAATATTTATTGGAAAGAGGAAAATGTACTGTAATGATATTGATAGCTTTTTCAAGGGCAATCATATTCTTAGTGAAACATTTTCGAGATTTCATTGTTAAAAGAAATCTTTTGAGAGAACACATTGAAATTTGAAGTCACAACTTCTATTCATTGCCCGAGTGTACTCCTGATTAATCTGCTAATTAGGCACAGTTACTATGGTTTTCTTTGTAACATTTGTAAGCAGCACAGCTGCATATTGAGTCAAAAACTTTTATAAAAACCCTGTAGGCTGCAGGCAGTGAGCATCCACCTAGCAGTTGACTTCCCATCTTTTTTATAGCAGCAGGTGATAGGGTGTGGGGAATATCATCCATTTTTTGATCTGCTTGAATAAATAAAGCTTAATCAAGAGATTCAGTAGTACACTAGGAACCTTGAGGAATTAATATACATACTCACATGTATGGGCTTATGCTAACTTATTAAAAATATGGAGGCATAAACTCCAAGTGTAAATGAGGAGAACTATAATTAGGGTGCCAAAATACAATCAAACCTTCATGTTTTGTACTCGGACACGTTACTGCCTGGGAAATCGAAGGTCTTTAACTGGTGCAAAGGCTGCTCATGTATGTGTGTAAATATATATGAGTGTGCAAGTGTATGCCAGTCCCCATACTCTCTCTTTCTCTCTTTCCCCAGTTCTGAGTAAATTCCTAAATGTAAAGTCAGAAAACTAAAACTGAATATCAAAATACAACCAAATTTTCATGGTTTCTATTTCAATGTGTGTATGTGTGGAGGTGGTTGTTTCGTAATTCCAGATTCTCTAAATATCCCTATTCTAATGAGTTGACAGGCTGTGTAGATGTATCTGTATACAGGTACATGTATATACACACATTCAAACACATGCATTAAACCATAGATAAAAGTCTAAACCATAACATTTATGATCCTTACTCCCTGTTTTAATAGGTGCAGTGCCTTTGACCCCCTAAACAAGATGCTATAGATCTTCAAGAAATACTTCAGCAATTTGTATGTGTGTGTGTATATAAAGCTACTGGAAATGGTGTCTGACTTAATGCAGCACTATTACTGCTATGCACCATTTTTGGAAAGCAAATGTCTGTTCAATGTGAATTGATTCTTTATTTGTGAAATATTTCACAGTTCACTCTTTCATCTGTGACACACACATACGTCCACACTGCTGTAAAATTCTGTTCAAAATGGTTGCAGCCTCTTTCAGCATTAGTCAGTCAATTTATACACTCACCCTTATGAATGTATTTTTGTATGCTGAACCAGTGTGAATGAGAATATTCAGTCCTGCCAAATAATTGATCTATATCTAGCAATGGTTTTTCAGTGATAGCAGTTTGCGTAATTAATAAAATATAGATATAACATATTAGCAGTGCTTATGTTTACTGCTCATTTTATTATTATTATTATTATTATTATTAAAGGTGGTGAGCTGGAAGATTCATTAGCATATCAGGCAAAATGCTTAACGACATTCTAAGTTCAAATTCCACCGAGGTCAACTTTGCTTTTCATCCTTTTAGGGTTGATAAAATAAGTACCAGTTAAATACTGAGGTTATTGTAATTAACTATCACCCTCCCCAGAATTACAGGTCTTGTGCCTGTAGTAGAAAGGATTAATATTATTATTATTATTACTATTAGAGATGGTGAGCTGGCAGAATCGTTAGCACGCTGGGCGAAATGCTTAGCGGTATTTCGTCTGTCACTATGTTCTGAGTTCAAATTCCACCAATGTCGTCTTTGCCGTTCATCCTTTTGAGGTCAATAAATTAAGTACCAGTAAAACACTCAGGTTGACGTAATCAATTAGTCCCTTCCCCACAAATTTGAGGCCTTGTGCCTCCAGTAGAAAAGATTATTATTATTATGCAGGAGAAATACTTAGCCAAAGATAAACCTCTGTACCTGGCTTTTGTTGACATGGAGAAAGTCTTTGACAGCCCCCTCCCCGACACCTTATCTAGTGGTCAATGAGGAAACTAGAGATAGATGAATGGTTAGTGAGAGCTGTGCAAGCCATGTACAGGGATGCTGTCAGTAAGGTGAAGTTTAGTAACGAGTACAGTGAAGAATTCCAGGTAGGGGTAGGGGTCCACCAAGGATCAGTCCTCAGCCCCCTCTTATTCATCATAGTCCTCTATGTTGATGACCTTGCTCTAATTGCTGAGTCACTATTAGAACTAGAGGAAAAGTTTCAGATGTGGAAGCAAGGATTAGAATCGAAAGGCCTAAGAGTCAATCTAGCAAAAACCAAAGTCTTAATAAGTAGGAAGGCAGACAAACCACAAATTCCTTCAGATAGATGGCCCTGCTCAATTTGTAGAAAAGGCGTAGGTAGAAACTCCATAAGACGTACCAGGTGTAAGCTGTGGACACATAAGAGGTACAGCAATTTGAAAGGAAGGCTAACTGGGAAGATAGTTTTTGAATGTGGCAAATGCTCAGGTGCTATAAACACTGAAAATGTGCAGGAAACAGCTTCTGTCGCATTCCAGGGAGAAAAACTAGAAATAGTTGATAGCTTTTGTTACCAAGAGGACCAAGTCAGTATTGGGGTGGATGCTCTGAAAATGTAGCTGCTAGAATAAGAATAGCCTGGGCAAAGTTCAGAGAGCTCCTACCTCTGCTGGCGACAAAGGGCCTCTCACTCAGAGTAAAAGGTAGACTGTATGACACATATACAAACAGCCAAGCTACATGGCAGTGAAACATGGGCCGTGACTGCTGAGGACATGCATAAGCTTGCAAGGAATGAAGCCAGTATGCTCTGCTGGATGTGTAATGTCAATGTGCATACATGACAGAGTATAAGCGCCCTGAGAGAAAAGTTGGATTTAAGAAGCATCAGATGTGGTGTGTAAGGAGAGACAACTGCGTTGGTATGGTCATGTGTTGCGAATGAATGAGGATAGCTGTGTGAAAAAGTGTCACACTCTAGCAGTTGAAGGAACCTGTGGAAGGACTAGACCCTGGAAGACCTGGGATGAGGTGGTGAAGCACGACCTTTGAACATTAGGCCTCACTGAGGCAATGACTAGTGACCGAGACCTTTGGAGATATGCTGTGCTTGAGAAGACCCAACTAGCCAAGTGAGACCTATGCCAGTGAATGTAACTAACCCACTTATGAATACCCCTCATTCACTGGACAATAAACTTTGCTTGCAAAGACCTATTGAGGCAAGTGAAATCAAAATCACTGACGTGGCTGATGACAGTACTGCCTGATTGGCACTCATGCCAGTGGAACATTAAAAACACATCCAAGCATGGGGTGTAACCAGCCCACTTATGAGCACCCCTCATTCTTTGGACAATAAACTTAGCTTGCGAAGACCTATTGAGGCAAGTGAAATCAAATCAATATCGGTGATTTGGCCGATGACAGTACCGCTTGATTGGCACCCGTGCCAGTGGAACGTTAAAAGCACATCCAAGCGTGACTATTGCCAGGGCCACAGATTGGCTCTTATGCTGGTGGTACGTAAAAAGCACCATTCATGCGTGATTGCTACCAGCGTTGCCTTACCAGCACATGTTGGTGACACAAGAAAAACAACATTCAAGCATGTTCGTTGCCAGTGCTGCTGGACTGGCTCCCGTGCAGATAGCATGTAAAAAAAAACTTTTTGAGCGTGGTCGTTGCCAGAACTGTCTGCCTGGCCCTTGTGCCGGTGGCATGTAAAAGCACCCACTACACTCTCGGAGTGGTTGGTGTTAGGAAGGGCATCCAGCTGTAGAAATTTTGCCAGATCAGATTGTGTCTGGTGCAGCCTTCTGGCTCACCAGTCCTCTGTCAAACCATCCAACCCATGCCAGCATGGAAAGCAGGCGTTAAACGATGATGATGATGATGTATGATGATTGTTGGCGTTTAACTTTTGCTTTACCTGAGATCAAAGAAAGAAGTTTTACTTGTTTTTTTCAATTATGTTTATACATCTTTCAAATTTGCTTAAATTGCTTTTATTGTTGTTAGCACTGTGATGTTGCTGGAGACTGGGTCTTTTGAGTCCCTTCTTTATGTTCATGATAACAATATTTATAAATTACTGCCAGATCACCTTTTGATTACAACAGTCCCAACAATAATAATTGAATTCCTTTACTATTGCTGTTTAGCTTCCAGGTCAACTTTGACTAAACATACTTATGATCTAAAGTAGTCCAGCCATGATTGTCATGTCTCTTTAGGGGGTCTGTATGACTTCATTATCCAATGTACATTGGGGTTTGAGTTGAGAGAGATTTGACTGTTATTTCTAACTGGTTGGATAGGATGACCAAGCAGAAGCTCAAAAGAGTTGTTACAGTTTTGAAACAGCTTTTGATAGTTACCAAGGTGACTGCCAGTCATTACTGTAAATTTCTGCAATACACATTAATATGACCAAGCTCAGAGAATTTTAAGCCTCATAACTCTGACTTAGTGTTTGCACTTAAAGTCAAGTGCTGCACACTTATGCAAAAAGTATTTTATTACTATATCTAGTAAAGTGGCTGCAGTTTTGGTTCACCAGTGCTTGCATCTATTATTTAAAATAAACACCAGCTTAAACAGTGCATTAGAATCACTGCCCAGTGATTGTGTTGTATTAAGTGCACAGTAATCTATTATTTATTATAAGTTACACAAATTTCCAACAGAACTACCTTTACACATTGTGCTTTTTTTTTTTTGTTGTTCTTATTTCAGAGTTTCCATTAAACGACTATGACAAAAGGATATTTTATTTATTATTTTAACCTGTTCATGTTTGAATTATCAGATTCCTCAGTCGAGTGGATTCAACCAAATTGAAGTACTTATGTACCTGAAATCTTGGGTTTTAATGTTTCAAAAGTCACTCTATGGATTCGATGAAAATAGGTGGCTTATTTTGAAGCAGCTGTTGTTTAGCCCTAGTCAGTCTTGATCCACTGGTCTTATAATGATGAAAGGTGTTCCAGCTGTTACCATCTCATCTCATTTTCTAGGTCTACATTATTTATTGTGTCGGTTTTTTTTTTTTTTAATCTTCTTTATTCACTTATTTAAAATGGAAGTATGTAGTTTTGTGGAAGATTTGGCTTCGACTTCTGGTAGGCTGAGCAACCATATAGAGGATGCTCAGCTAATTTAAGGTTAGGTTATATTCAGAGATAGATCTGTGATATTTGATTCATAGCAACTTTTATCAACTTGTTCTTTATTTTTTATATAGCTGCATTTCCCACCCCCCACCCCTTTTTTTTCTGTGAGAAATTTGGTAACTTAAATGATGTTGGTAATTTATTTAATAACTAATGTTTATTTAGATTATCTCCTCCCCACTTTTTTTCCTTAATACCTAATTTTCACAGGCTGTTGAGAAAATCTGTAGTGATGTCTGTCTGAATAGGAATCATTTTTCACATACATTACATATATGCATGCATGTTCACATAGAGATGTGTGCCTTATTTTTGTATGTATACATACACATAAATCTTATATATATATATATATATATATATATATATATATATATATATATATATATATATATATTGATGCACACACATAGTTTGTATTTAGATGCTTTTATATTATACTGCATAATGCATTCACCTGATAGGGCAGATAAGCTTACTTAAAAACTGTAACCTAGCTGTCTGTTGCCAGGCATACAAAGTGATTTCTAGAGCAAATTTTAATTTTATCTGCTCTGTCTTCCCCTGCTGATAATTTGCTCTAATTCTTTAGTGCCTGTTATGGCTGGTCTAGTTTAATATCTGGCTGCCAGCCAGCAGCAAATTTGTCTAGCTCAAACTTTGTAACAATGACTTTCAATTACATCCCTGGAAATTATCTTGGGTCTTTCCCATTCTCTGTATTCTGTTGTATATGCTTAAAAGTTTTGTATTTTCTTTAATTAAATTCAAGTTGCTAAATCAAAACCCTATGATTTGTAGCAGTTACTGCAGTGAGCTGATGTATCTCCTGGATTTCTATGATAATATGAATTGATTGTTGCAAATGATATGCAGAAAATAATTAGTTTACTCAAGGATGCCATATGAAATGATTTTAATTAGCAATATGCATCGAATTTCTATATTTGAAATAAGAATTTTTTTAATATTTTATATCCTTATTTATCAGGAAATTTAATACCAAATTAATTTTGAATATTGTATCTTGATTATTTAGAATATTAGTATTTTATTTAAAAATTAACTAATTTATATGCTAATAATGAATCACTATATGATTTGAGATTTTTAAAATTGAAACAAACAAACATAAATATATATTGTAATAAGATGATTTTAAGGCCAGAGAACTAATTCCTTAAAAGCTTTTGATAATATTTTATTTGTATCTCACACAATAGATGCCCTGATATCTTATTGGATAGCAAGCTTCTGCATATGCTTTTGTTTGATTTAATCATTTTTACATGTTTAACAGAGGAAGAACTAGGGCTCTTGTTCATATAATTGCCTTTCTGTAGTAAGAGATTACCAGACCAGATTGATGTTGATGACAATTTAGTATTCTATATACAGGAAAAGAGTCCTGCAGTCGCAGTGTTTAAAGAAACAAAAACGACAAAAGATATAGGTTTATACAAAGATAGATGCAATAGTATTAAGAAGATTCAAGAGTTTATTATTAGAATGTAATAAAAGGGTTTAAGGAAGCAGGGTTTGTTTTCAATTATAATAACGGAAGCGAATAAAATGAATTACTCAAAAAAGAAATGCAGATTGTTGTTGAGGAAACCTGTTTATTTCACTTGAACAGGTCTTAGAAATGAAAAATCATGAAAAGAACTGCATCAGGCAGTGGATGTTAATGAAGATTAAACATCTAATCTTTCTCACCACTCATTCATATGCAGTACACACAACACACATATTATACATACACACACATATATATATATATATATATATATATATATATATGTATATATATATATATATATATATATATATATATAGGCACAGGAGTGGGTGTGTGGTAAGTAGCTTGCTTACCAACCACATGGTTCCGGGTTCAGTCCCACTGCGTGGCACCTTGGGCAAGTGTCTTCTACTATAGCCTCGGGCTGACCAAAGCCTTGTGAGTAGATTTGGTAGACGGAAACTGAAAGAAGCCCATCGTATATATGTATATATATATATATGTGTGTGTGTGTTTGTGTCTGTTTGTCCCCCCCCAACATCGCTTGACAACCGATGCTGGTGTGTCTACGTCCCCGTAACTTAGCGGTTCAGCAAAAGAGACCGATAGAATAAGTACTAGGCTTCCAAAGAATAAGTCCTGGGGTCGATTTGCTCGACTAAAGGCAGTGCTCCAGCATGACCGCAGTCAAATGACCGAAACAAGTAAAAGAGTAAAGATATATATATATATATATATATATATATATTCTTTTATTCTTTCAGTTGTGTTTTGTTCATTGGACTTCAGCCATGATGAGGCACTGCTTTCAAATGCAGCAGACCAAATCACCTCAAAATTTATTTAAAATCTGGTATTTATTCTGTTGCTCTTTTTTTGCCAGCCTACTACGTTACACGGACTTAAACAAACACCAATACAGGTTCTTGAATGGTGGGAGACAAACACAAACATTAATCTATGCACACATGTATATGACAAGTTCCTGCACAGTTTCTCTCAACCAAATTCACTCACAAGGCATTGGTCAGCCTGAGGCTATAGCTTAAGGCACTACTCAACTTACTGCACAGTGGAATTAAGCTTGAAACCACGTGGTTATGAAACTAACTTCTTAATTACACACCCAGTATGCATGTGTGTATGTGTATTTACATATATATATATATATATATCTGTAAGGATTAAATTAATTTATATTTGAGGCACACATTCTGTGTACTTCATAAGCCTTGGCTAATTCATTAATACATTTTAAAGACAGTATATAATAATCAGTGTACTGGCATAATTAGTCAATGGTTTTATGTATTTATGTATATATTTAGATCCTCATATGAAATTACTGTAGTAAAATATTTAGCTATTGTGTGTATTTACTTTCAGCCTCTTTGAACCAATGGAGATAAAATGTTAAAAGTATCATTTGGGTGGTTCCATATCTGTGAAATTCTTAAATATCAGTCAATACAAATAACACTTGTAAATTAATCCTTTTTTTAATTATGTTTATATTTGGTAGTCGTATTGAAGGAAAATATGTGTGTGTGTGTGTGTGTGTGTGTGTTTAAGTTTTCCTTTTGCCTGTAACTTTTAACTCTCCCTATTTACTATCCACAAAAACAATTTAATTACAGATGTCTTGTACTGAGTTGGTAAATTAAGTGTAAGAGGAATTTGTACTTTTTAGAATAAATCAATGTATAGGAACATTTATAATTTTCGTAGACATAGCCCACTTTCTTGGATGGCATGCCTAAGGAAAAATAACATTGAATTGCTGAAGTAGTATGGCTTATCTGATGATTAGTTGTGTTTCATCTGGCCCACTTCTCAAGAAAGGTTCCCCATGCCTGGCTTAGAAACAGATCCAAATGTACCAAGAGCAAGTGTATGACATCTTGTGCGTGAGTAATATGCATGACTAGGTAGGTATCATCAGACAGTATTATCAACCTGTTAAGAAAGCATCAGGATAAGGCCTTATCAGAGTGATGGCACAAAATTGAGTTGTGGAAAAGTTGCTATCTTACAAAATCGATTATGCTTTGCTGGTGTTTAAAAAAAAGGTGACATAACATTAATGATGGTGTCACTAAGAGTTAATCATTTCACAAACTTCAGAGAGTTCATAGTCCAGTAGCAATAAGCAAATGAGAGACAACCCTACCCTTGAATATGATCCAGTATACCCACACTTTGTGAAACCTGTTTTTGGCAGCTTTGTAAATTGAGGCAACATTTGAAATTGTGACCCATAAGTTGGTAGTCTACTCAATTATTTTTGCTTCATAGTTTTGTTTTAGATATTGTCTGAAATATCATTCCATGACTTCATAAGACAAAGTATCTGATATAATAGTGCTTTACTTTGGCTTACTTTGAGTTAGGCAGCATTAGGTCATTTGTTTTCATGTTTGTTCTGTTCATAAAAATAATTATTAACAGAAGTAAAATTAATGTTATTGAATATTACAACTACACACTAAGAGCCCTTCAGCTAAATAGCCATATTTTAACATAACAACTTTATATAATATGTTAATTTACAACAACTACTTCTTCCTTTATTTCCTTTTGTGATAATGTTAAAAATTTTGTTTTAAATATTCCTATGCTCTTAGTATCATTAAAGCCTGCAGATTGGCAAAATTCTTAGAGCATCAGAAAAAGTACCTTGCAGTGTTTCTTCTGAATTTTTATGTTCTTGGTTCAAATCCTGCCGAGATTAGTTTAACTATTCCTTTCTCATTAAATATCAGGTCTAGGTTCTATGTTAGAAGCATCATCATCATCATCAATATCATTATGCTGAGATTGACTTTGCTTTTCATCGTTTTAGGGTCAGTGCAATCAACTACCCCGTCCCCCAGATTTCAAGCTTTGTGCCTTTTGTAGAATGGATCATCATCATCATTATCATCACTGTTAATTAATCTGAGAAAGATCTGTGTGCCATACTCATTGCAGGTATCCCCAACTTGAGGTTAATTATTTAGTTTCTTAATGTTTGTTTGGGAAAATATGGTCTGACATTCTTCATTGTACGTTTTGTACAAAGTCTTTTGAAATGAGACAGTAGGAACAATAAGAAGACAGGTAGATACAGTTAAGGAGTTGGGACAAAGGTAATACTAAACTTGCTAGTTCAGGGGAGTAAAAACTATTGCTGTAGTAACAGAAGAGAAATAGGAAGAACTATGCATATCAATGGGCTAAAGGCTGTAATACCTTGGATATTGTCTGGGATGTGTGTGCATGTAGCCATTATTCATCATGTTACAACCAAATACAACTTATTCTGCCTAATGTTTTACCACTTTAAAGAAAAATAGAAATACAAGCAACGTAACTGACATCAGTCTGCTACTAGTATTTTGTTTTATTGGTATCTGAGTGATGAGAAGGGAAGTCTAGTCGAACTGTTAACTCAAAAACCATAGTTCACCTAAATAGATAGTAGAAGGTGTCTGGTGCGGGTATCTTCACTCATCCAAATACTAAATACTAAATTTACACACTCGCAGAAATAAGTCTACACATATACTAAGAAACTTGAGAATATTGGAAGGATTCTAGTTCAAGACACAGTATTGATGGCACATTCCAGCCATGCTTGAATCTGGTCGATATAATGATTAATGTGTGTGTGTGTGTGTGCATGGGTGGACGAATAAAAGAAAATGGCACTCAGCATATTTGGTAGGTGTTACATATATATATTTTAAAAACAGTTTGACTGTGCATCATTTAACTTGAAGTTTGGTGAGCACGTACGACATATCCATCTCATTGGATATCAAATGCTATCTCCTGATATTGCGAAGGAAATTCTTGCTACTCAGTGGTGTAACATTAGACAAAATCATCATCATCGTCGTTTAACGTCCGCTTTCCATGCTAGCATGGGTTGGACGATTTGACTGAGGACTGGTGAAACCAGATGGCTACACCAGGCTCCAATCTGATTTGGCAGAGTTTCTACAGCTGGATGCCCTTCCTAACGCCAACCACTCCGAGAGTGTATTGAGTGCTTTTATGTACCCACTCAAAATGCTTTGAGAAATTTAGATATAGCTCTCCTTACTGAGTTTAAATCTTGCCAGAGTGAACTTTGCTTTCTAAAGCCCTTGTATTGATTAAAATAACTGTCGCAATTAAATTAAATACTCACTCACTTCACCCAGACAGAACCTGTTGCTTTTTAGTGTTAGAAATCCTTATTTAAGTTATTTACCCGTTAATATATTCACGTATATACATTGCAATTTAAAACTCTTCTAAGAAGTAATTTCATCATACCGAAGAGGTTTATAAATCTCAAAAGCCATTGTTAAGATTTAAAACTTGATGAGGGTATTAACAGCATCTAATGGAAGACATTATCCTGTTTCTGATGATAGGCTAGCCAATACGAGATTAGTCATTCTCATCCGTTGTCTTACTTAGTCAGTTTCTAGCTCTTCTCTCTTATTCTCTACTGTCTCTCTTTCTCTCCACACATACACACTGTTAAATTTTCCATCGCTTTGCATTCTCTGACACACCATATTACTTGTCCGTCCACTCTTTCACTTTCTTTACTCTCTCCCCCCCTCTCTCTCACACTTACCATCCGTTTTTTTCATTTTTGCTGGTCTGTCTTCTCAAGCTCATGGTAAGAGATATATATGTATAACGAGTGATAGAAAGAGGAGGCATGCAGTTAAGTGTCTCATGTGTAAATCATTATGTTGTTATAAAGGCTATACATCCAGTAATTCATATACATCATACATGTATATGTGATTTTGTGTAAAAAAAAATATATAGTTTGAAGGTGTTGATATCCTCAGAAACTGCAGTGCACCAGACTAAATATCTTATAGTATTTTATTTAGATTCGTCATGACATCTAATTCTTTACAGATTGAGTTATCCTTTCATATCTCCAGTAATTATGTCTGATTTAGGCACATGGACAGTAATTTTAAGAGGAGTGGGGGTTAGTCGATTTGTACAGGTACTTTCTTTTATTATTCTGGAAATTTGAAAAGCAGAGTTGGTCTCTGCGAAACTTGAGCTTAGAATGTAAAGAACCGGCAGAAAGCACCCTTTTTTCCGATGCTGCAATGCCTTTTATCTTCCTTCTTCTTATTATTATTATCATAGGCACAAGACCTGAAATTTTGTGGGTATTTACTTTATCGACCCCGAAAAGATGAAAGATAGACCTCAGCGACATTTGAACTCAGATCATAAAGCCGAAAGAAATACCTCTAAACATTTTGCCTGGCGTGTCACCTTGCTATTATAATCCTTTCTACTATAGACACAAAGCCAGAAATTTTTTTAAGGGAAGGAGTCGATTTCATCGATTCCAGTACTTGACTGGTACATATTTTATCAAATCCGAAAGAATGGAAGACAGAGTCGGCCTTGGTGGCATTGGAACTTGGAACGTATAGCCGGAAGAAATGCCACTAAGCATTTTGTCTGATGTGCTAAAGATTCTATTAGTTCGCCACCATAATAATAATTATAATGGTTTCAAATTTAGGCACAAGGCCAGCAGTTTTAAGGGAAGAGACAACTTGATTACATCACCCCGTGTTTAACTTGCATTTATTTAACCGACCTCGAGAAGAAGAAAGGCGAAGTCAACCTCGGTGTAATTTAAACTCAGAACATTAAAACCACAAGAAACGCCGCTGAGCATTTTGTCTGACGCGTTTGCCAGCTCACTGTCTAAATACAAGGCTGTTTTTTTATTCACAAATCTTTTGTGAACTGTTAATAAGAAAGAGCTCGACGCTAAATTTTCAAGAAAGTGAAACTGAATTATTTCACTTCACTTTCGCCATTTAAACTCTTGAAAAGGTATTGATTTACCTTCTCGTTTCGTCATGCATGATATAACAACAGGTATGTGACGCTGGCCTGGATTAATACCGAACCAACCGGATCTATTTTAAAACGGGGGCGCCAGTATTTTCTTAACGAAACACTAACGAAACACTTTGAAACTTGGGACACTGGTAGAATGTGTCATATAAAACATCTTTTACTCTTAGTCTTCTTAACAAAAAAAAAAAAGGAATTCGCAAGTTATTCCATGTTAAAGTTGTCGTATTTCTGTAATTTCAACCAATCACTGACGTCTATTCAGCTCAATAGAGTTACTGCTGGGCGGTCATAAAAATGTTATTCCCTGTGACATATTTCATCCGGTTTAATTGTAATTTATACGCATATATTGTTTATATAATAAATTACGCTGTGCGTATCTATGTGTGTAACAATTTTAGAGTTCGGATTCTAGAGTTAGGGTTACGGTTACGGTTAACAGTCTAGTTAGGGTTAGGGGATTAATACGTTATACACCGTTACAGCGCTAACTGTTTTCAACTGAATAGACGTCAGTGATTAGTAGAAATTATCGAAATAAGACAATTTTTTACATGAAATAAATTCGAATACAAAAATATTTTTCTGTTCTATAACACAAAATAGATAAGTATACGAAGTTTGAAAGTCTTTCCGTACCAAAAACACTACGTAAAACATAAATGAAAACTGGCGCCCCCGTTTTAAAATAGATCCAACCAACCTATATACTTTACGTTATCTAGTTTAGAATGTTGCTGTTATAAATTCAAATTTTTTTCTGAGTCAAGCCTGCCTTTTATCTATGGCGTCTAACAAAAAAAAAAATGATTTGTCCGTAATATTCCCGTCACTGAGTTGATTAACCGCCTATTATCTTCTCTACATCAGTAATCCAGTCACTGCTCCCAGTGGAAGTGATTCCTCTTATGCTGCTAACACTTTTAATACAGATATAAACTTGCTAGGTTTCATGCCTACGTAAGGAATAACCTTTATTTTAATTATTGAAATGAAGAACATCCATGCATATGCAATCCCATGAACTACAAGTGCTCAATAAATACACGAACGGAAACTTCCCTCCTTCTGCAATACCTGTTAGCTAAGGCAACCCAATAAAGAGTATCCACTTCTAACCTACTCGGCCTCTTCTCGCAGTGGACCCACAAATGCTACTCATTTACGGCTAACCGAAATAAAAGTTTCTATGTGCTTAGCACAACAACGTTTTTGTTGCTGGGGACTTCAGCAATTGAACCTTCGTCTTTATTCATTTCTTTATTTAAGTTAAGCACAAGTCCAGGAAAGAGTATAAACGAATGAACCATACATGTGTACATGTCTTCATATTTAAACAAAATGGTTTGGATATAAAGTGTAGGCGTTTAGGGTTAGGGTTACGTACTCTTTACCTCCACCTAAAAGGTATATAAATAAAGATATGAAGATCCCTAACACATCACTTTGTTGAAGCTTCGGGGCTATCGCTTCGTACTGTTTCCCCAACTAAAGATTTGTTACATTAACGCGTGTGTGTGTAAAAAAGTAAGTGGATCCACTGTCAGGTTCGACGATGACTATTCCAGTTATTCTGTCAGTTACCAAAACATTGAAGTACAGTAATCCTTTGCCATATCACTGTTTATTATTTAAGCTTACGTCGATTCCTCTGTGATGTTGTTTGGCATTTATTATAAAATAAGTATATACAAATTATAAAAATAATTATAAAATACATACAGTACAGTACTGTTTCTACTTCGTAGATTTCCACCTATCGCGGTGGGTTTTGGAACGTAGCACACACGATACTCGAAGGATTACTGTATTTTGTGCAAATGATTATTTCACAGATGTGTGTAACTATTTAAGCAGAATCGGATAGACGTAAAAGTTAACCCCTGAATTATACAGTACATGCAATGAGCTTTCAGTTTCCTTCTCGACGCTTAAGTTGACCCTATGCTATGGTAGGTGACACTTATCCAAGATACTACATAGTGAGATCGATCTCGGAACCTTCTGAGGGTGAAACATACTTCATTAGCACTTAGCCATGTTTATGCAGACACACTCACACTTAAAATATGTATTTTCAGGAAGGACGAAAAATAATTATCTACCTTCGTGGTATTTGAAAGCAAACATTGAACTCAATACGTTTTGTTGGTCTGTAAAGAGGGTAAAATGCCCCTTCCGAAGAGAATGTGTTGCTATTACTCAACTAATTTAACAACTTACACAACAAAAGTATACAGTTCCCTCGATAATGTTACAGCAAGAGCGGTGGCTAATGCGCCTGTCTCAGCTATAAATGGAGTAAACTTGCCAATAGCATAGAGGCAATCATTTTCTAAATCGATTTTAATTTTTTGAAAAGCTGTTTGAAGAAGAAGAAAGTGATTATCGTTAGGGGTTTTTTTTTGTTTTTTATAGAAAAAAAATTTGACAATTTGTGCTGTTCGTTTCTCTCTTAAACTGGCAATTCCATGATTTTTTTCGAGCTGGGAACTTAGAGGCATTTAAAAGAATGCAATGATTAGGTCTTATTTCTGATCTCGAATGTATCATAATAATCAGAGAAATTGTTTTTTTCCAAAAAGGCATTTTATATTAGAACGAGTTGTGTTGAGATCCGTTACATATGACAGAAATGTATTTAAATTTTAAATTTATTCTAAAGATAATGTGGTCATCGCTTGGAGAAGACATGTTCGTGAGACCAAATGAAAATCTTGTAATACAAAGTTCTCAGACAAGACTACAAATAGTAATTGTAAAGGGTAAAGATACTGTTGAATATCAAATTATCAGCTCGGTAGATCAGAATCTGTATACGCGCATATATATACACACACACACACACTTTTTCTCATGCCATAACGATTGGATACACGCGCGTTTCCATTTCTCCGTTTTCTATCCTACCTTCGGGAAGAAGAGTATGTACTCGAAACCTTAAAAGCATTTCATTTTTTCCTCCCCATTTCGTGAACGTTGTATTTTCTGTTACTTTTGCACTGCACACACACACACGCAGTAAAATTTTCCTAAGGCACTTATATTCTAATACAACTCATTATGTTTTAGAAATTTAATGTTAATTTGTATGAAATTGATCTGGCAGTCTGGTACACAATTGTCACAATGATTGAAAAGCAGTGTAATAGGCGGTAAGCAATCACCAGGTGTAGTTGATATAATAGGCATGTTTCACATTGACCTAACTATAATGTAAGTGTTGAAATCTAGTTTGTATAACTCGCCAACAACTGGCTCGACAAAGCATGTATAAATGTTGAGAATGATTGAGAAATCAAGATTATGTCGTTTGTGGTTTTTGTTTTGCGAACTAAGCCCTTCACGAGGGGTTTCTCGGTTTTATGATGCCATATTTGACTGGGTAGTTTGCTTCTTGTTTTAGGAATTTTGTCATCGTCCACAAAATATCTTTGAGCAGCTGTAACTGTAGTTTTTGCGTTTGAAGTTAAATTAATGGAGCAGTAACATGTAGAATCTCCAGTGAACACGAAAGGCTTAAAAGCCATTAGGCTTACATATCACTGGAAACAGTCTGAGTATCACATCTGAGCAGAGAGTATGTATAGCTAATAGTGACTGTTGTTTGTACAACTCGACATACAGAATGTCGACTTCGCATATCCCCGTATACAGGAATTGGACTGCTGCTGCACAATGCTGCTTCTGATTGGTTTAATGACTGAATCATCCAGCTTAGTGTAAATATGAATGAATATATATATATATATATATATATATATATATATATATATATATATATATATATATATATATAATGTGTGTGTGTGTGTGTGCGCGCGCGCAGGCGTGGCAAGTACTTTGCTTACCGACCACATGGTTCCGGCTTCAGTCCCACTACGTGGCATCTTAGGCAAATGTCTTCTACAATAGCTTCGGGCCGACCAAAGCCTTGAATTTGGTAGACAGAAACTGAAAGAAGCCCGTTGTATGTATATATATATATGTCTGTGCGTGTGTGTTTCCCCCACCATCGCTTGACAATCGATGTTGGTGTGTTTACGTCCCCGTAACTTAGTGGTTCGGCAAAAGAGACTGGTAGAATAAGGCTTACGAAGAATAATTCCTGGGGTCGATTTGTTCGACTAAAGGCGGTGCTCCAGCATGGCTGCAGTCAAATGACTGAAAGAAATTTTTAAAATACATATATTTATAATAGAGGTCACAAAAGTGACGGAGAATACTGATTAGCACCGCTTATGCTAAAATAAGAGTTAAATAAAGCCACTAAAGCACTATACTTAATGACTGACGAAGGGACGTAAGTCTCTAGCGCATATAGCCGTCCTGTGACCTCTATTAATTTTGCCTTTAGGTTTTAACTGCTAATAAGCCACCCTTTTAATTTGTTATATATATAAATCAGCGACTCCGGTACTCGAGATGTTCGGACATAGCCCAAGTATAAATTTAGTAAAGTGAACGTGTATTTACAAGCTGATTTAATTTCTGCTAACACTGACTTCAAGTATGTAATTGCAGCCAATAACTCGAGCTCCTTTTGAGCCTGGTCGCAGTTCATTTATTTTCGTTCGGCGTCTGGCAGTTGTCTTAGAGGTGCTCTGTGTCAAAAAATATTCGTGGCAGACGTTCACTCGACATCGTTCACAGGCGCCTGACCCCCAGCTCAGAAGTTACAGTCCGCGTTGTTATCCTATAATCGTAAAAATGAAAACTAATTCAAATTCAATGTTTTCTTGAAACAATAAATTTCTATTGAGATTAGGATTTAAATTCCAATCTATGAAAAGTTTCCGTTCTACGATATTCTTAAAGGGACGAAAAATTATCCAGCAACTCGGGCTAATACGAACGAGCCTGGCATGTGTAAAAGACTAACTGGCATCTCTTGTCAAGAGTACTAGCGGCAGTCATATGGCTGATGTTTGTTGTGCATTCCGCTGTCGTATTTGATTGCTGTTATTCTGTACGTCTGTGTGTAAAGACCTTTGCCCGGTTGCTTTATTTTTACTCATTTTAAAACTTCACTTAGAAATAGAGAAAGGCATATTAAAACTATATTTCTGTCTTATTGTTAAATTATTAGTGCACATATGTCTGCGGTGTGCATAACTTCTCTTACCTTCTTTTATACATGTGTCTTATGCGAAATCTGTGATGAGCCCGAGTGAATCTAATGACCTGGAATCGCCTCTGATATATATATATATATATATATATATATATATATATATATATATATGGGAGAATATACGAAAAAACAACAACAGACGAGGACAGGTGGTGTAAATAACAAAAGGATGTATTAGTATGACGCTCGGGAATACGGAAAGTCTTTGACGTTTCGAATATATTTATTAAGAGAAAGAGAGAGATTTTAAAATTGTCAGTGCTTCCATTGTCGAAGTTTGCATTGACTAATTATTAATCACATTAAGGAATGCACAAACAAAAAAAAATTGCAATGAAACTGCAAAACTTTAAATATCGAAGAAAGTAATGTAGTGCTCGACGTTACTTGCAGTTATGTCTGCATTTCACATACACACAAAGAAGAAAAGGTAAGCTCCTCTCATAATATTCTCGAAGATCTTGTTGTAAACGATACCATTCTTGAGAGCTTAGTACTTTGCTCTAGTTTGTGATACTTCTGATGTCAAATCTAGCTTCATTTATTTATTTTCGAGTGATTTGAATCTGTCCGCGTTATGCTGAAATAATGCCTTTGTCGTCACCGGATTTTTCGAATGTAGTTCAGGCGATATTTCTTAAAAAATTGTATTCCTGAAGTCTTAAAGTTTGAAGATATTGACCCAGTGTCTTTGAAAGCAAATGCCTTCGAGTCACGCGTTCAGATCTAATATAAATTAATTAATAAAAAAAAAAAACCCTTCATTGGTTTTAATGTAAGATATATTTTAAGCATTTTATCCTGACCACGTAATTGTCAGTGTATGATAAATTCGAGAGGGTGTAGTTTGAAGAGATGATGAATACTTGTAAGTCACTTTACAGACGTACATAACTACTATTTGAAATTTGAAAGGAGCTGCACCGATTATGTTAAGTTCTCTTCTGGATTTTTTTTTTTTTTTTAGTGGTGGAGGTGGCTATATATTTGATCCATTATATAAAACTGTCGTAAGAAGTAATGATAATAGATTTTGTATATCAAAGACTATTGAATGAATAATGCTGCACCGCAACATCCGGCTTAAGTATGGGAGAGAACTCGCCCATTACATGATATATACATTATTGAAAGAACGTAGAATCACTACAAAACACTCCTTGCTGGAAGTGTGGGTGTACGGTTAAGGTTGGCAAGAAGGCCTGCTAGTTCTGTTTAAAATGGGATGAGTTAAAGGTTTGTTTTCAATGAATCAGCCAGATAGTTCCAAAAATAAATAACTCGAAGAGATCGAATGTGTGTGTGTTTTAATTGTTTACTTGTAAAGCAGGTATAAACAAATTGTTTTGAGCAGAAAGGTTACTGAAATTTTTGTTTTACTATTTGTCACAAAAGTGAAGAGATGATAGGAACAAATAGTTCTGACAGGAAATATAATGGTGATTACAGAAGCGTGATAGATTTGGACTGACGGTGTATGGGTACCAAAATTGTAATTACAAACACACAAAACTGTGTAAAGATCCTGGATAACTAACAAAGCCGGAATATTTATTGGTCCCTGAAGACTCTAAATTGCAGCAATGCAGTCATAACTGTGGATATAGTCGTCCCAGCCTTTCATATAATGAATGTTGGGTCCCGCCCATGAGAAAAATAGTTGGATTTGCATTGTTTCATTCTATACGTATTTTTCTCCGATATGTAAGAAGTCAGTTGATAATATGAGTCGACACATCAATAACTACAACTTTATTAGTCCGTCCACGAATATTACAACTAAATCCATACAGTAAGTACTGCATGAACTAGACTACAGCTGCTTACTACTACTATATACAACAATTTACTTCCTCACCAACGCTATATATATATATATATATATATATATATATAGTGTGTGTGTATGTGATATATATGTATAATTACACTGAGTGGCCCACGCTAACAAAATACTAGAGATTATTATAAGGTATTTCCCTGGCAGTTCATAAGGCGTACTATCTATACAATCCATATCATACTACGGCTTCGTATGTAATAGACAGTTTTGACACATTCAATAGCACACACAGCATACTACTAACACATCAACTGCCTCACCAAACGCACTCTCTTCCTCCTCACTCTTGTGTGTGTCACCACCTCCACCACGTCTGTATCTGAAACAGTCGGTGCTCCTCTCACTACGACTTCAATAACTATTCTGCTTGTATGTCGATGATTTCAAAAGTGGAAGGAAGTGTTTGGTTTATATTCACTGTCCTGTTGGCCATGGCATCGAATATAGTCAGCTGGTCGCTAGTTACACCAATATGATAATGATAACATGTAGCTGAAATGGAGCTCTGTTGCAACGATGCTGGAGGAATCGTTTCTGATTCTGTAGTGGCGTTACCAAACATTCTCTGTTGATAGTTTGTTGTTTTTTAAACTGTTGTCGGACTTGATAGGCAACTAAAAGGTTTGCCAAGTCAAGATGAGCAGCTGGAAGAGTCTATAAGGAGATATACTGCAAAGCAACCAAACCAGCAGTGTCAGATTATTTACACTATCAGAGCAAAATAGAAAAGAGGCGATATTTATTAAACCACACAGTTATATTCTTGACTCATACTTCTCAGACAAGGTTAGTTTATTTATTCCCAGTTTGATTATATACGTAACTCTCCTTGGTCCTTTAAAAAAAAAATATATATATATATATATTTGTTGTCCCTGGTTTTCTTTCTATTTCTCCTTATTTCCCTTTTATTTTTATTCATGCCGAATCGTTTGTTACTTTTTTTACGATAGATCATAGTGAGTGATCCAAGAGATCCCATATGTCTCTTACCGGCATTTCGCCTTGCTTCTCTGTTAAACTGGATATGACTTTTGTATCGAATATTATAGTTTGAGACTTCATTCCGAATTTTTCCTATTTCATTTTTGTATATTTATTATTTTTCTCTGTATGTGTATGGAACGTAATGTTTCTCCCACTGAACGTCACACCCTCACTGGTCGACGAAGGCTACATTTAAAAAAATACAGTGGAAATGGGAGACTTTATGTATGTGCTATTAATATATACAAGTAGATACTTTAATAAAACCATGTCTGTAATGAACCTTTTTGAAGGGAATAGCATAAGGTTAAGTGAAAAACAAATATCTCCCTACTGTAGAGTATTGTAAAACAGGTCTTCCTTCAAGCGACTACTACATGTCTTTCATTTAGGTTTTCACATAGTGCATGTCTTTGTACTTGCTATGTTGTATAGTTATCATTTCTCTCTACACACACACACATCTTTATTTATTCGCGTGTAAGTTAGTAACATATATTAAGCATTTTAATCTTTTTCATACTCTGAAAGCTAATATTTACACACAGCTCTGTAATAGATATGTGTGAGTGTGTCATATATGTTCCGGAAATTTCAGTTATTTAATCATTTGTAGACTCGGTGAAGAAAAATATGGGTGACCGCTTAGATTTCTTTCTATATTTAGGTAGTAACTCCCTTCTCATAAACAACACTTCTCTCTACTCTCTCAATAGTAGTCTTGTTTTCCTTCAATCTTTGTCAATCTTCCTCTCATCACACTTCATATACACAAGTTATTACATTATAACAAAATAGCAGTTTTATTACCACTCTAGGATTTACTAGTTGTTAGTTTGTTTGTTTTTAAACTGTTCAGGAACAATAAATCTTTTATAATTCCATTCTCATTTCGGATGCTTTATGTAAATCTTTCCTGGAACAACAAATTAACGAGCTGAACTTGTCCGCATTTGAACTCTATATATAAAGAGACCCTGTTAAATACCGCAGAAATTTTGTCCGACGCCCTCAGAATGCGTCTGTTAAATGCGGTGTTTTAGCTAAGTCTTATGTTCCGAGTTCAGTCTTTTTTTTCGCAGGAGTCGGGTATTTTTGCCTTTCCCAATGCCCAGGGGTCGGTGCTGTCGACGTTATTCTCTTCTCTATAAATTTGCGGCATTATGCCAATGTATGAAACTATTATTATTATTGGCAGAGTGATAAGTGAACGGGGAAAGTTTGACTGTCGGTAAATGCATGTAACTCTTTAAACTAAACTACGACTGCTATCCAGCTTAAAAACAAAATGAGTGCTTTTATTCCGTGTTCAGAACAACAAACACACACACGCACATTCTCAGCTGTTTCAATTTACTCTTGTTCTTCCTGTCGTAGAAGCTTCATTAATTGGTTATGTATCTGTGCCTATGATAGCTAGGCATTTTCCCTAAGACAAATAACCCTTTGCTGACCATCTTACTGTCATTTGGCTGTAACTTTTTCCCCTTATTATTACTGCCAAGTTTCTTGTTTTTGTTTCACCAGCAGTTACTATTGGGTTTGTTTTTCTTTTTTACTCTTAGAATCGAAATCCAAAAATGCTCCTGTCTTATCAGTGATTAGATAGAATTAAGTTTTAAAAAATCAAAAGCACACTTTTCTGTATAGACTAATGAATGTTGAGGTGCAATGCATCACATAGTACTCGCTATTAGGCACACATACATACGCACATTTGGTTAGTACGTTTGTTCGGATTATTATTATTTTTTTTTTTTCATTTGTCTTTGAAGTAGTTAGTTAACATGTATAGAATTGTCCACCCTATTTTTGTCCATTGTGTTTATTTGTGTATGTGAATGGTGGGACGAGCGCTGTGAATAAATACTTCTGAAATAACATTAGCTTTCGACGTAGTTGCTCTTGGAAATTTCCATCCTTCTCTTTGTAATTTTTCTTTTTCTAAACGACTTTGTTCACACCTCTCTCTCCCACGCCCGCGCGTGCATTATATGTATGCCTATATATATATATATATATATATATATATATATATATATATATATATATATATGCTCACACGCTTATGTACACAAAAACATAGAACGTACTGTATATTTTTGATCCCCATCTATACTGTAAATAAGACACCAATGTATAACTTATGCATGCATACATGTCGTACATGTACATATCCTCTTCAAATCCTGGATTTTCTGTCGAAATTTAATTGGTTATATTTCATTACTAGCTAATTTGAATGTTGCATTTTTATTTTCTTATCCAGTTTATGCTTGCCTATGCCTATTTATTTTATAAATTCATAATCGTTGCACCCATGTATGTGTTTTGTGTGTGTGTGTGTGTGCAGTGAAGCATAGTATAAAGAAGTAACCCTCGCTAGTTTGCTTATCACATATCGGTCTGATCATATATCTATTTATTCGTTCCAAATGTTATCTATACAGACAGGTGTTTTGTTACTTCGTTTGCAATGAAAACACTTATTTCTTTTATTTGCTTTTTTTTTCGTTCTTGAATTTATAGGACACCTAGTATTTCAGATATAATACATATTGTCGGGTTTTATCTTAGAGGGAAATATTTGATGTCGATATAACGAGTATTATAAGTTATCATAGCAAGATAACTTCGTCTACCATGTAACAATAACTTGAACATTTAAATGGTAATCGGAATATATATTCGGTTCCAATAAACTCACTGCAGTATCTATGTAAATTATATTTATCTCTGTGCCATACATTCTCAAGATATTTTGAGAGAGGAATTAATGAACGGAAATGAGTGACAGGAAAAAAATATCATTTAATTCAAATACAATAAATAATAAGTTATGAAATATTTTTAATTGCTTATTAGCTGTCAATACATGAATCGTTGACCATTACAACACAACTTATCGGTATGTGGAGGTCGGATCACGTTTTATAAAACAGTAAATTTTAAAAAACGTCAAAAGAATCAAGTTGCTTTTTCTTTGGATTCAAAGAAACCTGGGCTCCTGATAGCGTTATTTGGTGGAAAACTTGTGATGTACTTACTGGCAACACTTCCCCACAGCGTGGGGAGGGGTAAGTTCACTGATTATAATGATTAAAAAAAAATAGTTTAGTGACATAAGAATTTAAATCATGTGATGATAGTATGTTGACAACATTAATGTTTGGCATTGAACAATTTGTATAAACAAACTTCATCAGAAAAATTAGGTTCAAATTGCAGGAATTCTGTGTTCTGCGTACAGGAAACCAGCCTTTAAAACAAACTTGTCTTTGTTTTCAGAATGTGCATCTTGCTCTTTTTTCCTATAGGTGTTTTCACGATGTTTGGAACTCATTTTCGTGTTCTGTTACTATATATTTATTTTGTTATTGTGAATGTCTTCATTCTCTCTTTCTGTATATAATGCTCTAGATATGACATCTTGTTATAAAAAATAACACCCACACAAATATAGACTGTGTAGTACATGATGTTGATATGCCTGATTCAATCAGACTTCCAAAAAAAAAAAGAAGAAAAGTTGAGCTCAGCTTTTTAATTGATCTTCCATTTTTCTAGTGTTACTTGAAATAGTTTGACATTTTCAGAGCCATTCCTGAATACAGATTTAATGCTTTTAATCGTAACCATAAAAATAACGGTTTTAAAAAGTGTAGGATTTTTTCTCCTTTCAATAATTCCCATCAAATCTTTGTAATGGTTATCAATATAGCTTCGATTAACTTTAATAATTGAGTATTCTGATCAGCCTTTTTGATCATTATCATTGATCAGTCATCAACAAACTGCAACCTGCCACACTTTTTGAATGGCATGTCTAATGAAAAGTTAGCTTAAATTTTTTAGTAATACAGCTCACCAGAAGTTATATCTGATGTGGCCCGCTTCTCACAAAATTTGACTATGCCAGCATTAAATGATATAAGTAACCTGATGTTACACTGTTTTCCATAATTATTTCCATTTATACACCATACAATTAAACAGCTTGTATTTTCGTTTATTTAGGACTAGTTGGTAGATGTATCAACTCGGTAACTACACATCTACAGCTGTTTGAATATTTGTTGCTTTTGGAGTGTTCATAAAACTTCATAGTTTCAGAAAAGTGCAAAAAACATCTTCCAAAACTTCAAAGTATTCTACTGCATTCGGTCAGATAGTGGATTATTTTGATCATCAAATCTGTTTTCTTTTTTGTAGGGTATATAGTTAGTAAACCTGGGCTAACTGCTGGTATTAATGAAGGCTTTATGGATTTCAAATAACCAATTGTTCTTGTCTGTCACGTTTTAACATTCAGCTTTTATGTCTGTCTAGGATTTGGTTTATATGAAATTTAAAAATGGAAAGGCAGAGTAGGATTTTTTTGTTTTTGTTTTTTTGTTTTTTTTTGTTAAATTCAACAGCATATTTGCATACCAGATCTGTTCAAACCAAGACTTCATTGTTAACGCAATGTAATAACCTCATGGTTCATGAATAGTATAAAGGTGGGTGATAATATAGCAAATATATTTTGAGCATCAGCAGTCCAGGCTTTATCTAGTGATTTCTTCCACTCATCTAATATTATTTTTTTATACATATCCTCAGTTTTATGTTTACACTTTGACGTTGACAACAAAACAATTTCACACATTTAATAAATGTAATAAAAAGAAATGTTAAGCTCTCTTATGTATGCAATAAAAAAAAAATCATTGTTGTAATTTTTTTGAAGTACTTGTGTGTAATTAAAACATTTCAGAAATTAAAAAAATATTAATTCTTATTAAAATTTTAATTTCCCAGCTATTTCAAATGTCATTAGTGTCTAAAACCATGACATAACTAATGATAAATTGTACAACTGATAAAATTTATTCTTCACCAAGCATTTTTTTTATTTTAATGTCTGTTGACCTTTGAACTTCAGTTGGCACTGGAAATTATATGCGATTTACAGGGAGAATATTTTGTTATTTAGTATTGTGAGAATGCTCACATGGCTTTAAGGCACTTGTACTGTTTACCAGAGAATTTTGTAGTAGGGCAGGGTTAGGTGAAGATAGGTGATGAGTAATCAGGAGAAAGGTCAAGGTATAAAAAAATAAAAAACAGTAAAATGAAAACATTGTTGAAGAGATTTCAATTTTATTTACATGATGACTTAACAAAATAAAAGTATATAAAAGCAAAGTTAAAACAATGATGGTGATCTAAAACCATTATAGTGGAATGGGAAGGTTATTTATTGCTTAGATATACAGCTGATCTGCTTGAATCTTGACAAACAGTTGATTTTATTTTAATTAATTCAATTTGACAAATATTTAGAACACATTCATGCCTTCATTTGTTTGTAGTGTGAGTTTCAACTAGTATACACACAGGCATGGTCCCACTGCATGGCACCATAGATAAGTCTTTTTCTATAGCCCTAGACCGACTAATACCTCCAAGTGAATTTCATAGATGGAAACTGTGTAGAAGTCTATTGTATATACATGTTTTGCATGTGTGTTGTGTTTGTCCCCTCCACTTTTTGATAATTTGTGTTGGTTTGTTTACATTCCCTGTAGCTAAGCAATTCAGCAAAAGTAACTGATAGAATAAGTTCCAAACTGCCCCAGCATGGATGCAGTCCAAAGGCTGAAACATGTAGAAAGAAGCAGTTAAAACTAACTTTTACAGTTGGTTTATTTGGTAGTTAAGGACTTATTTTCTTCTTTATCAAATGCTCATGAAATATTTAAGCTTCAGTTTCTTAACAAGCACAGCTATTGTTATAAAATTTCTTATATATATATATCTCTGACACATGTAGTTAATTATCTTAAAACATTAACTACAATTATTTCCCCTTTGATAACCTCTAAAATATATAAAGTTGCAGTAGAATAAGAAATATTTTAAATATGATTAGTGAAAGCATAACAGCACCAAGAAATATTTACAATGGAATTTTTTTATTTTTGAAAGTTGTTCCCCTCCCCTCAGTGAAGTTTGTTTGCAACAACCTTCAATAAAACACTCTTTTACCTTATTCATGTGGAGGCATACTATTTTGTTATTCCTTTTACTATATTGGCAAGCAGGAATATTTCTAGATTTATAGTTAGATATTCTTTCTGATGCCAACAGACTTAAGCTTTTTAGCATTTAAACCAGCTGAATTAGACCTTTCGCACGTACATTACAATGTTATTCTAAAAATAAACAATCACATCATTGAAATCTCAAAGCTACAAAACAATGCACGATTAATTCAGAACAATGTGGATGAATTACATTTGATAGAGTAACATGAATGCTAAAGGGTTAAAGTTTGTCTAAAATAAAGGAATGGTGTCCATATTCTTGTAGATTTTCTTATGTTTTTCTTTTATTTGTTTCAGTCATCAGACTATGGCCTTGCTGGGGCATCATCCTGAAGAATATTAGTCAAATAAATCAACCCCAGTAATTCTTTTTTAAGCTTAGTAATAAGTTACGGGGATGTAAACACACCAACACCAGTTGTCAAGCAGTAAGTGGGGACAAACACAGATCTTAGGTTGGGATATTTGAATATGGATGAGATTAATTATGGTTGGGAAGAAGGTCATAATCTGTTCTGAGAGGAGAGATTAAAAGATGGAGGTGAAGTAATAATAGAAAGGAAATCAAAAGTCAGCAGTTTGTCTGACACTCCTTGGCTGTTTCCTATTTTTTCAATCATTTGCCAAAAATTATTGAAATCTTTCTACTATTACTACAGAGAAGTGAATATGGGAAAAGTTGTAAAGTTAATAGGAAGTCAGCTACTTGATCAGCAAAAAATATTTTCCTCTTCTAATTCAAAATCTAAATTTTCTTAAAGAATTTTGTTATTTCCTCATCTGATCATGTTGTCATCATTATATTTCAATTTCTCATTTTTTTTGTTTTTTTCCTTTTTCATTTTATCTTCTTCAGGTTTCATCAGTATAACAGTAAATTTTTACAAAATATCCTGATGCGGGACCATGATTTACCTACTCCATCTGAACGCAGGTTGCGATTATTGCAACTTGTGCGCAAATTAAACTTGCGTACGTGGTTACAACATGTTACAACTTATGGTGGAGCAAATAGCAGTCCAAGTAGTAGTAGTACACCCTCTGCAGCAGCTGCAGCCATTGGTGCATTTACGTGTGCTCAAGCATCCCTGGCAATTAAACCTAGTGGAGGAAGCCTTCCTTCTCAACCACGAAGGGTTGTAGCTCAAAATTCCAGCAGTGCTACTTCATCAAACTCAAAGCTCTCAGCTCAGAAGAAATCACTCTACCGCAAAGTCCTTTCCAGTTCAGCAACGGATTGCCAGTCTCTAAAACCGTAAATATTGATTTTTATTTTTTGAAACCATTATTATATATATATTTTTTTAACTTCTATTATTTTTTTCTAACAAAAAACTAAATCTCAATGATTTAAAATTTTTCCCACAAATATCCTTTTCCATTTCAGCATTTTAGTTCTTTTAAAATAAAAAGCACAGGTGGCTCATCTATTGTTCACAACTAATTCTGCTTAATAGCAATTATTCAAGAATTGTTTCACAGATCTTATTTCCATTACATATCCATGCAGCAGCACCATTCTTCTCATAACCACCTTCAACTTAGTGAATGTGAAAAAATTATCTTCGTCACTCTCATGTATTTTCAGTAGTTTTTTGGAGTTTTTGTTTCCCTCAAAATTTTTAACTGCATTACTAGATGCAGCTCTGTTCCTGGGGTATGTGCAGTTTTGTGCTTGGGAGTGGAGAGGTGTCTACTTTAAATATATGTTGAGGGTTTTTTTATCTGTTATTTATAATTTTAGTGTTGCTCTTGATGTCAAAGCTTTTATAGATAGCATTGTCTGATGAGTGTGTAAAGTATGTATTGTGTGAGTTGTGATTATTGAATTGTTGAGCTTAGAGAATGTAGGCTGTACATAGGGTTTAAAAAAATAATAAAAAAAGGAAATAAGCCATTTCCTTTTTATATTTTATTTCTACATGCACAAGACTTAATGATACTTCATTGAATGTCAGAGTTCAAAAGTAGTATTAAAACGATATTGCTGAAATCAGCTATCTTAAAATAGAAACCTATTTTACTTATTAGCAAGTAATTTCAAACTGTCATATTGGATTTCAAATCTGACTGTCGTTGGTTCCTTCCTTCGTCTTTAAACTTAAACGTTCAAGTTTGTGTCGGTCTCTTTATATTTTACCTACATGTTGGTCACACAGTTCCAGATATACAGGGAGACAACTTTGCAAAATGCTAATCTGATCATTTATAAAATCTAAAGTTATAGCATTACATATGTAAACAATGGTTGTTATCGCCAATAAAGAGACCTGGCTTTGATGCATTATAATATATACATTATAATAAATATGTGTGTGTATATATATATATATATATATATATATATATATATATATATATATATATATATATATATATATATATGTCGCCTCCAACAATTATTTATTACATGAAATAAATGAAGCTTATTATTTCATATGTAATAAATGATTTTTGGAGGCGACATTGCTAATAGATGAACCTGTTTTGATGCTTTATAATATATTCCATTATTGATGGGATCAACGAAAAAATGTACTCTTAATATATGCAGGATTTAAATATGACCTTCAATTACATGCTGTACAATCTTGTCTGCTTCATGTATTATCAGAGGCGTGTATTTAAATCTTGTGTGTGTGTATGTGTATATATATATATATATATATATTTTGTGAAATTCTTTTCCTTTTAATGGTTCATCTACAGGCAACATAGAATAAGGAAAGGTAAGATCCAGGTAAGTGAAATTCGAAATTTAGTTTTGATTAATAGGCATGGCTGATGCCAGTTACATCTGAAAGCTTCAGATACGAGCATCATTACACAATATCTCTCCTGCCTCCTGGATCTAAAGAAACCAATAATTTTTCTTTTTCTTATGCATTCCATTGCAATAAACAACAGAAAATCATTGAAGCTGTGTTATGTTGCTGGTATCATATACATATGGTGTATACATCACATACATGTAAGGATTCGAACTAGCTGTCAGTAGCCCTTTAGATGCATGGGTTATATTCTGTTATGGTATTTTTTCCATCCCTCTGCATTCTGAGATTACATCCAGTCTAATTTGACTTTGTTCAGGGTAAATAGGCGAACTTAATACTAAAGACATTGACTTACCAGAATATTTGAGAGGCAACACATTGTATTTTGGCTTGTTACTTTCATGAATCAAATCCCATTACCTATCACTAGCAGAAGGGTTAGACAACCCTTATATATATATATGTGTATATATATATATATATATATATATATATATATATATATATGCTGTGCGAAATTTTTACACAGGCACACACACACATGTATATGTGTGTATGTGTATATACATATGTTTATACATTTATATCCATGTGAGTATATGCAGTGTATGTATGTATGTATACATATTCATACATCATTATTTTAACATCCACTTTTCCATAGCTGCATGGGTTGAATAGAATTTATTGGTTTTCTACAACTGAATGCCTTCACCTGTCTTCATGTAAATTGATGGTTTCCTTAAGGCTGCACATATTTTCATACATGACTGGAAATGAATGATGCTGCTTGTATAATAGTAACACTCATTTAAAACTTGTGTGACATCTAGCCAAGGAGATATACACACATATATGTATGACAGGCTCCTTTCACTTGCCTTCTACCAAATCTATTACAAAGCTTTGGTTGGTCCAGGACTATTGTAGAAACTATTTGCCCAAAGTGTCATATAGGAGGACTGAACTTGTGTGTTTGTTAATATGTTACGGTATTCTTATCTTGCAAGGAAATGATCCTGCTTAATAAGTCAAAAAGCAGTAAGCAGAAATTCCATATAGTGTATCCAGTGCAAATAAACCATGGATATAAAGATATACAGCATTGTGACTGACAGGTTAAGAGAGGAAATAAACTTTTTATGTGACAGATGCTCTGGAACATTCACAAGATTCCCATAGAAAATAGATTTCCTCAAATGCCTGGGAGGTGACCTAATTAGCAGTAGAGGAGATTGTTCTGAAAGTTTTGTTGCCAGTAAAATAACAGACTGGAGAATGTTCAGAAAGCTTTTACCTCTGCTGGTTGCAAAAAGTTTCTGTCTCAGAGTGAAAGGCTGCATGATGTTCGAATATGAACAGTGATGTTACTTGGTTGTGAGAGATTGGTCTGGAATGAAGAGGAATTGTGAGACTAGAGAGAAATGAAGCTACCTTGCTTTGTTGAATGCACAACAAAGTGCAAATGTGTTGAGAAAAAATTAGGTATAAGCAGAATCGGATGTAGTGTGCAAAGAGACTATGCTACTAGCTATGGACATGTGTGATGAGTATGGATGAAGACATTTCTTTCTATATAGATGTGCCAATAGATTAATGTGGATGGAGCTTGTGAATGAGTGAGACCCAGGAAGATATGGGATAAAGTGAAGACTGATCTCAGGACTTTGAATTTCAGAGGGGATGACTGACAGTATATAGTACTCAAGAAGACCTGCTCATCTTGGTAAAACTGAGGCTGAAAGTATGTGTGTGTGTAACTACACTACTGGCCCCTCATCCAGTTTCCTCAAGCCTTCCCAACCTCTCATCATATCTCTCTGTCACTGTATTCTGCTGCCATAATTAAATGGGTGCAGAACTGCATATTTCATCCCCTTTTTCTGTGATACCTGTTATCTTTCTCATTATCCAGAACTACTTCACTTAACAATTATCCTTCATTCTTAACATAATCCCTCTCCACTTACATTTTAGATTGATCACTCTTCTATGCTATCAGATTATCTCCCTCTCCACCATTGTTCACCTATGCCCATGCCCTACATCTATCTCTCTTATCAAACTCTTGCAACCCATCCACACATATGTCCTCACCTTTTCTCTCATCCTTCCATTTTCTATGTATTATTATTACTAGTCTGCTGCTCTTTACCCCTTACTGTACTGTCAGTCAATGCCTACTTTCCACTCCAGCACATGTATCATCAACCACCTTGCTACCCTTGTCCATTATTCATTACATCTACCACATAACCTTACCCAGAATCTAAGCCATCACCTACTCTTCCTTTCCAATGCATATTTATCATCGACCACCCTCAATCCTTGTCCTTTATCATATTCACTCCCACCCTATATCTAACCATCCCTGACGCTCCTCAAATGTTCTTGCACTTTCTACCCACCCACACTTGTCTTTGTGTTCCCACTCCTATTTAGCTTCTTGTACTTTGAGAGACTACTCTCACCCCTCTTTCTTTCCAATTCCACCCTGGTTACTCCCACTCATTCTTCTGTAAGATGAGTGGCCATATAGCACTTCCACTGCAAAAAAAACCATTTCATATTTTAATTCTTAATTTCCTAGCATAAAACAGCACACTTAATCAAACAAGATCTTAATCTTGTGATCCACATGGCAACTTCAGTAATGCTTTTACCATGAAGAAAAAAAACAGCATTGAGTAGGCATGTGTGTATGATGTATATATATGTGTGTGTTTAGATTATATGTATGTATACGGATGTGTGTGTATATGACAATTGTTACTATTGTCATTATTTATAAATGATTGCAATGAAACATAATTTAGGCAGATGTAGTTGGCCCACTCTCAAATGTCTGTTTACATCTACGTAATAAGGATTACAGAAGCTTTTTATAAAATACTACATTGTTTTTGTTTGAATTGCCTATGCGATATCTACATGATAGTCACATGAATCTTTATCTTATATCATTGAACCCCTTGCAAAAGTTCTAACTTCCTTTATTTTAATCTAGCTTTATTTAGTTTTGTTTCTCAGTTTTTCTACGTTAATGTTCTCTACTGTATTTTTAAAAGGAGGCGTCTCGTAACTTTTTATTTTAATGCGGGTAATGCACTTGCCTCTTTTACTTGTTTCAGTCATTTGACTGCGGCCATGCTGGAGCACTGCCTTTAGTTGAGCAAATCGACCCCAGGACTTATTCTTTGCAAGCCTAGTACTTATTCTATCGGTCACTTTTGCTGAACCGCTAAGTTACGGGGACTTAAACACACCAGCATCGGTTGTCAAGCAATGTTGGGGGGGGGGGGACAAACACAGGCACACAAGCACACACACACACATATATATGTATATATACATATATACGACAGGCTTCTTTCAGTTTCCGTCTACCAAATCCACTTACAAGGCTTTGGTCAGCCCAAGGCTATAGTAGAAGACATTTGCCCAAGGTGCCACGCAGTGGAACTGAACCCGGAACCATGTGGTTGGTAAGCAAGCTAACACTTTGTTGTCTTGGGTTGTTTTGAAAAGTATCCCTTGTCGTACAGGATTTTATAGTATGTGTGTAAAATATGTAGTTGGTAGGTGCGTATGACGCACAACAGTCTGAATGTTGTGCTGTATGTAAATATTTGTTAGTGGGTGGTTGCATTAGCGTAGCTAGGTAGGTGAGCTGTAGACAATGTGTTTTTCGTGGTGTCCGGGAGCAGCAAACAGAAGGTCCACGCCGAGCGGCACACACTCTGGCTACGTTAGTGAATGGTTGTATATAACATAAAGGTGTCTTTATATAGTGTATAGTCTAAAAAGTATGAATTTGTTTTAGTTACGTGTGCACGTTTTCTCACAGGCACACACACATTCACACCTGTTATTTTTTCTGAAGGTCTTTTGTTTTTCATGATGATATGGGTTGAACACCTTCAAAACATCTCAACAGCTAGCACACAAGCAAAAAAGCACTGGCGTACTTTTTGTTTGACATCTTGTGTTTATATATTTATTTTTGCTTGATATGGTTTTTCTGACTAAATATCCTTCCTATTGTGTACTTCCCAGCTTGAACAAGTTATTCTTTCATTTGTCATTTGACTGCAGCCATGCTGGAGCACCACTTTTAGTTAAACAAATCGAAACCTGGATTTATTCTTTGTAAGCCTAGTACTTATTCTATCGGTCTCCTTAGCCAAACCGCTAAGTTACAGGGACCTAAACACACCAACATCAGTTGTCAAGCAATGGTGGAGGAACAAACACAGACATATGCAAATTATATATATATATACATATATATATACATACGACAGGCTTCCTTCAGTTTCCGTCTACCAAATCCACTCACAAGGCTTTGGTCGGCCCAAGGCTGCAGTAGAAGACATTTGCCTACACTGCCACGGAACCATGTGGTTGAGAAACAAGCTTCCTACCACACAGCCAAGCTTATGTTTTTTCATCAAGTCACTTGAATCTGAGGGAGGTTTTCTGCGGCAGGACTCAAGTGCTGCCCCTCCTATCAGTTATTCAGAGTCCCAACCTTTCCTCAGTAGTTTTACCTTTGCAATGTGCATGTCCCCGTCATATGTCCCATTTTGTCTTCCCTCCTCCCAGTAAGATGCCTTCTCTATCATTTACCCCGTTGCAGTGTGTGTGTGTGTGTGTGTGCATGAAGATGAAGCTGTTGTTACAAGAGGAAATCAACTCCCACACCATTTAAAAACTTTGAAGGATTGATTTGAAGTGTCTTTCAGCCAATCGCATTCTAAGCAGGGGATGGTGGTCGTGGTGGTGGTCGTGGTTATCATCCCCAACCCTTTGTCTTGTATTGTCCTAAATGCTTTCCAGGCCCTTGCATTATTGTTGTTTCAAGCCAAAGTACTTCAGTTGTGGTTGAAGGTTAGCTTTTCGTGATTGTCGTGTTTGTTTACATTTCGTTCTTGTTGAAGTATTTTCAATGTATCTCTGACGTAGCTGTTTTCTATTAGTCAGACAGTGTGTTGGCGTTTAAGTAGGCTGGTGAAGCCGGAGTGGGTTGGTTTATGTGTTGGTCATTGGAGTCTGATGACCAGTATATATTATGTACTACACTTTGTTTTATCGACCCGCCCCACAAGTGTTATTTTTGGACTAGGGAAGGTAGAGCTCAAATTAAATTACCACATGTCATTTTATGTCTGTACTTCCTGTAGGTAATTTTTATATACGTAGTTATACATCTTTAAATTTCCAACGGAGTTAACCAGAAATTTTTACTTATATAAATATGCGTTCATTGATTTAGTAATGTGACGCAGTACCTATAGCTGTTTTTTCTTTTCTTTTTTTTTTTGTGCCTTCCTAGAAGAGTAGTTAGTAGTTTGACTTCCTAATTGAATGACGTTTCTTTGTATGCTAAAGTCCTAGTGTTTCACCTTAAATTAGTAGCAAATCTGATAGGTTTTATCACTGATATATTTCCTGTTGCTTTTATTAAATGATTGAATCATTAGAGTATAGGTTATTGTTCTGTTCGTCGCTTTAAGAGTTGTTTCATAATTCTCCTCTGTTGCACAAAATACTAACATTGGATTTTTCACGTGCCCGGAGAGGTGGGGTGGGTATTTATTTATATTTTAATATTGTCTTGTTGTTTGAGATGGTTCGGTATTTCTTAATACTGTTGGTACATAATGTTTTGAGTAAGCATAGCTTAATGCCTAAGGTTTATTGGTAGTTGATAAATAAAAAGCTGTAGATAAAACAGTTGAAAGAAATATATATATATATATATGTATATATATATATATATATATATTGATCAAAAATGTTAGTATACTAGGTGATGAGTTGTTAAGCATCCCTGTTCACAGCGGCTCAGTATTTTTGTGGTTTTTCTTTATGCAAATGCCAGAGAGAGAAACAGAGAAAGCTCATGTCTGTTTCTCTATTAGTAGCAGCTTTTTTTCCTTTTAATCTGTTATTTATTTCCTGTTCTATCCAAAACACTGACGACAGGAAGGCTGTCTTAGTTTCAGCAGCGCCTCCTCCCTTCCTCTCCCTCTCTCTCTCTCTCTTCCTCTCACTCTCTCTCTCTCTCTGTGAGACTACCTTATAATTTTTACTTGCCAAGAGAAACACAGATAAATGATAATGTATGATTATTAAGTATAGCAGTCAAATTTAAAAACAGGGTTTATCAAACATTTTGATATTTTTTCTTTATCTTTTTTGGAGTTGTCATTTGATATTGTTCATTTTGACCTCTATAGACAAGGTGGGACTCCTGAACTTGGTTGGATACGCTTTTGTTATGTAGTCTGGATTTAGTATTCGATGAAAAAACAAAAAAAACAAAAAACTAAGGATTAGATGAACTGGAGTGGAGGAGAGTCTAGCAATGTGGATAATGAGTGCGAGTGTGACAGATATGATTGTATATAAAACCAAGCAGTCTGCTATTTATAGTTATTGCAGCTGTGATAATTTGAAATATGTTCACTGGTATCAAACTTTGCTATAGCTTATTTGTTCAAGGTTCACTTGCTCTACTCTGCTTGCCTCACTCTGCCTATTCCTGAAATATAAGCAGTGATTTACAACTTTTTTTGTTTTTTAAGTAACCTTCTAACTGGATTATTTGGGGGATTAATTAGCAGAGATAGTCATTCGAAATTTAACCCTTTGCCTGTCCCGTCCTGTGTATCACATGTGATTCACATACTTTCCTATCGTCCATGTATCATATATATGATACATATTCCTCATTTTCTTTTTTTTTTTTTTTCAATCACCAGAGTAACTTAGGACTTTCGAAAGGAAAGCACCAGGTTTCATAGTCTGTTTTGGTTTGGTTTCTACAGCAGGATGCCTTTCCTAAAAAATGAGGGTTTTTTTAAGGGATGAATAGTCATGAAGTCTGGAAAAAATTTCGTGACAATGCTTGCTACTTGCTGTGGAATCTCATAACAAAACCTAATAATAGAATGAATTCAGATGTAAAGTATAAATTGGAAATTCATCATCATCATCGTTTAACGTCCGCTTTCCATGCTAGCATGGGTTGGACGATTTGACTGAGGACTGGCAAGCCAGAAGGCTGCACCAGGCTCCAATCTGATCTGGCAGAGTTTCTACAGCTGGATGCCCTTCCAAACGCCATCCACTCCGAGAGTGTAGTGGGTGCTTTTACGTGCCACCGGCACGAAAGCCAGTCAGGTGGTACTGGCAATGGCCACGCTCAAAATGGTGTATTTTAAGTGCCACCTGCACAGGAGCCAGTCCAGCAGCACTGGCAACGATTTCGCTCGAATGTCTTTACACGTGCCACTGGCACAAGTGCCAGGAAGGCGCCGCTGGGCATAGGTGCCATCACAATTTCGCTTTCACTTGCCCCAACAGGTCTTCACAAGCTGAGTTTCATGTACAATGAAGGCGGCAACATTGGCATGGGTGCCAGTCGTCAAATTTAGTTCGATTTCGATTGCCTCAACAGGTCTTCGCAAGCGGAATTTAGTGTTCAATGAAGGAAATTGACCTAATAATTTGAGTCAAAATTTTCCTAAATCATCTTCCTCATTCTAGAATGGAAAAATAAATGCTGAACTAAACATGAAATATCACTATTAACATTCACATTTCCACACTCGTATGCATCAGACGATTTGAGGCAGATTCTTCTACAGCAAGTTGCTCTTCCTGTTGCCAACCCTCACCTGTGTCCAGGTAAGGTGATATTTTCCACAGAAGACTGGAAATGAACAGCATCACTTGTATGACGTTGATGCTCATTTACAGCCATCTCATGATATCAAGACAAGGGTACACACAAATACACACACCTATGTATGTATACATGCATATGATGGGTTTCTTTCAGTTTCTGCCTACCAAATCCACTCACAAGGTTTTAGTCAGCATGGGGTAGAGTAGAAGTCACTTGCACAAGGTGCCACTGTGTGGCACATGGTTAAAAAGTGAGCTTCTTAAACAAGCAGCAAGCTTATACCTAAATAAACCTGAAATAAGTGTGTGGAAACACTGTATTACTGATGTTTTATTTTTTTTTTTTTTTTCAATAGTGGTCATCAGTGATTGACTTCATTTCATTCACATTTCTGCTCAAGAAAGTCTGTTCTCTTGTGCCAATTTAGAAAATAATACTTATTACAGGCAGGGGTAGTAGAGTGGCCAAATTAGCAGAGCTTTGAGAAAGTGTCTTACGATGTTCAACAGTTTCATCCTTCTCTATATTCTAAGTTCAAATATTGGTAAAGTGCTGGTGTTCAGTCAAATGTGTGGCTTGTTGACATCATTAAATGGCAGAAATAGATAAAATATTCAGTTAAATTAGAATGTTTTCCATTACTCCAGAACCAATAAAATAAGACCCACTTGTGCGTTGGAGTTTGTTCAAGCTACATTGTCTTTGCTTTGTAAATTTGTCATTTTGTGTCAACATTTAGAAACTATAATTTTTTTGGTATAGCTACTTGACCTTTTGGCTAAGATTAAAGGTTGATGTTATTGAAATCCCACCAATCTTGTCTTTGCTTGTTGTCATCTCTCTGGGATTGATAAATAAACAAGAAAAACAGATCAGTGAGAAACTGAATTGATTCAATAGACTTAACCCTTTTGTTACCATATTTCTGTTGAAACACACTGTTATTATTAAGCTGGTGTTTGGGACATGAGATTTTAATAGAAGGTTTTAAAAGTTAAAGATCATTGTTACTGCTTATGAGTTTGTGTGATTATTATGTTTTGCTTCTTGAGTACTAGGAAATTGTTTTTCTAGATTAGCTCTTTCACAACATTACTCATTCTTCTCCCTGCAGATTCTTGATTTAATATATATTGAGAGAATTATATTGCAAATTGTCTTGTGTATTGAGTTCAGTTAAATGTTAGAAGAGTCATATTGATAACTTGTGAAAAGTCTACTTATTGTACTTTGTGTCAACATTTAGAAACTATAATTTTTGGGGCACAGTATTTTTTTTTAGGCGCTGGAGTGGCTGTGTGGTAAGTAGCTTGCTTACCAACCACATGGTTCTGGGTTCAGTCTCACTGCGTGGCACCTTGGGCAAGTGTCTTCTACTATAGCCTTGGGCTGACCAAAGCCTTGTGAGTGGATTTGGTAGACGGAAACTGAAAGAAGCCCGTCGTATATATGTATATATATATATGTGTGTGTGTGTATATGTTTGTGTGTCTGTATTTGTCCCCCTAACTTCGCTTGACAACCGATGGTGGTGTGTTTACGTCCCCGTAACTTAGCGGTTCGGCAAAAAGAGACTGATAGAATAAGTACTAGGCTTGCAAAGAATAAGTCCTGGGGTCGATTTGCTCGACTAAAGGCGGTGCCCCAGCATGACCGCAGTCAAATGACTGAAACAAGTAAAAGAGTATCCCTCTAATACAATATCAACTAGCAAATCTCACCCAGTAACTCCAATACTCTCCTTCCTTTTCACTCTAGCTCATGCCTTCCCAAGTGATATAGGATCCCAAGGGTAAATAACACTGTCTAAAGGCTCAGTAAAATCCTATGGATCAACAGTGGGAACTACAAAGTTCATTGATCAAAAAAGTTAATTTTAAATGGTTAATCATATATAAAAGAAAGTTGATCAAGTTTCTGTTCTTCAAATCACATATGGGCAACCTTGGGCATACAGCAGTGTTTTATGAAGACTGCTGCCAAAATAAACAATTTATTCAAAATACTTACAGAATGTAGATTTTATAATTTATAACTAAAAGAGAGCAAGTTGAGTAATGTTAATTTCTTTATGTATATATAATAGTTTATTCCACTCTAATATAAACATGTTTATGAATTTTTAACTTTGGACCATACAAATGTTTTAATAAGCTATAAAACGCTCTCTCTCCTTTCCCTAAGTAAATATCAAATGCCAAATACATTTTAGAGAAATGATACATATAAGAATAAGTGCTTTTATATTATAGCTTTGTTAGGTTGTGTACAGTAGGTAATATATTCCTCAAGTATCTTCAAACACTTGTTTTTTTAGACATGCAGTCTTAAATGATTACACACACTCACACACAGCTAGCAAAACATTTCATTCTGTTCTCATAGTATTTGCTTTGAGATGGACATGATCATAAAATATGTTGCAGGTCAGTCAAATTGCATGAATTTGTTGGCCACCTTTTCACCTTATCTTTGTGGGGAAAAACATGCCTAAATATTTATATCATCATCATCATCATCATTCAGCATCCGTTTTCCATGCAAGCATGGGTAGGACGGTTGGCAGGAGCCAGCCAGGTAGAAGACTACCCCAAGCTACTGAGTCTGTTTTGACAGGGTTTTTACCAAAACAGATACAGTAACTTGGGGTAGTCTTCCACCTGGCCACTTCCTGTCAACTGTCTTATCCATGGGGGACTGCAGATTTAGTTGGTAGCAAAGTTTCTCTTACAACACTTAATGCAGGCTGTAATGAAATATATGTTAGTAGGGTTGTATAGTTTTAATTTTGTAAAAGAAAATGTTGAATTCAAACCTGAACATATTTCATTGAGCTGTGCAGTAACATTGCATTAGTCTATAAAGAGAAGTCATTGTGTGTGTGTGTGTGTGTGTGTGTGTGTATATATATATATATATATATATATATATATATATATATATATACACACACACAGTTATCCTTCATCATATTGCTGTTCACCTATTGCGGTTTATTATTTAAGCTTATGTTGATTTCTCTGTGGTGGTGTTTTGTATTTATAATAAAATAAATATATACAAATTATAAAAATAAATGAGTCACAATCTCTTTGCTAGTTTCAGAAAATTATTCACCTTAAAAATTGATTTAGTGTATGGCTAATTTATCAAATTCGGGTTACTTTTCTTCTCTATAACTACTTGTTACTATTGAAGATATTTGTAAAGACATTGAATTCTGACAATCCTGTCAATTTGAGAGTCTCGTATAGTGGTTACAATGTAGTAATTTTTTCTTGTAAGTTAAAAAAGAAAACATTCAATCATGTCATACTATACTACCTAAAAGGTTGAGCTATTTCTGCCAATGGTGCCTACTGAGTGTCTTGTCCAAATAGAAAGTTCTGGTGGAAACATAGAGATTATCATCCTTTAATTTGAGTTTTGTTGAAATAAGAAATGATCATTGTTTTAACTTCTACTTTCCTATACTGACATTGGTTAGATCAATCTTGTGGAAGATTTTCTATGGCCAAATGTTCTTCCTTGTCAACTCTCACTTGTTTCCAAGCAAGATAGTATTTACCCTCACTCTCTGAACAGCAAACAGCTCAATAACCAGACATATTTTCATTGAAGTCTATAAACAAATGACACTGTGTTCAGTAACTCTGTTTTTAATCAGTGTGTATATGTCACAAGAAAAGGAGTCTACACATGTGCACACAATGAGCTTCTTAAAGATTCTGTCTACTCACAAGGCATTGGTCAACTTGCAGCTGTTGTAAAGACATAAGCCACTGATGTCATGCAGTGGAGATGGTTTCAAACTGTATTCTATTGTTTTGCTTATTAGATATATTGTTAAATATTTTATAATAAACATCATTTTAGATGAAAATTGTTCCCATATATTTCATTGATAAAGGCTTATGTAATTTTTAGAATTATTGTTTTAGAACTTTCATGTTTTTGAAGAGATGGTGTGGCAAGGAAATTTATAGTAGTCAGCTGTTTGTTCTCCACAGTAATTTATATAGTATGTTCAGATAGCTCGGATTTTTTTGATTTTTATTATGTTTTTTTTAGGAGACACCTGAGCCTTTCCAATGTTCGCCAACTTAGATTGATACAGCAGTTGGTTTCTTCTTCTATGATGTTTCTTGTAGATAGTTGCTTTCCAAGGTAAATGTACTTCTTAACCTTCACCTTCTGCTCTCTATGTATCCGTCACTCAATATATTTGCAGTCATTGGTCTTATTTCCCACTAGTCTTTTTTCAAGCAACAGTGTTACTTATAATCAAAATTATTCATACGCTTCACTGCTGCCATCTTAATGGAACTCTGTCTCTTCTTTAAGAGATGGAGTTTTGAATCCTTTTGTCAACTTTTAGTGCCATCTGATAGTTAGGTAAGGTGTGTGTATTGGTAATGACATTTAACTTAGTGAATAATTTGGTTATCTTTTGTATTCTGAGTTGAGTACTTAGACTTCTTTACAATAAAGATTTTTTTTTTAAACCATTTTGTGTAATAAAACTAACACTATTAAATTTCAGCATCCTCATCACTAAAATGTTTTGTTTTTTTTTGTTTACTCCTTGCTGGTAGTAAACATTTAAAACTTTTTTCAACTTTCTGCAACTTCTCCATTCTCTGTGCTTTTTAATATTCCCATTATAGTAAAAAATGAATTTGTAAGTGCACTTGCATATCTCTAAGTTTGAAAGCAATTATTTTCTTTTCTTAGGTTACCATCTAATGTAGACCAAGAAAGGTGTTGTGGGGAGGACTCTGGTGTTATATTTGATGATCACTCAGATGAAGAAGACAGTAGTCACTTAACTTCATCCTCAGCTATTGGAGCTTGCTGTGGTTCAACCTCTTGCACAGAAGGTACTAAGTTTGAAGATGATTGTCGCATCCATCATATCTTAGATCACAATTCCTATCACCCACGACACAAGGTAAGAAATGTATTACTTCTCATTACTTAGAATCTACACAGAAACTGAGTTTACTGATTATGTTTTACATATTAGTTAGCAAGTGGATTATTATAGATCACGCTTTGTCTTGAGGATAACAACATGGAGATTATAATCTTGGTGTTTCTCAGGTTACAAGCACTTTTTGAAACACTCTAGAAAGAAAAGACAATTTTAATTTGTTTCAGGAATTTATTAAGTGTTTATATATATATATCACCTTAGTACTATAGGATTGTACAGCTGTTTTAATATCAGGAAACATGTTGGACTGATTGGTATCAATTAATTGTCTATAATCTATGCCAAAGCTTTTATTTTTAATTACACATAATTATCATTGATTATGTTTACACCAAACATTGATACATCAAACATCCTGCCAGTTTCATACACCACTCTTCCACACTTATTACTTAAAAGAAGTACACATCATGATCCCTTCCATTTATTTGCTAGAACCACCATCTGTCTGGAATTTTCTTCACACTTTATTTTTGCCTTTTCTCTAACCTGTGAGTCAAAGCTCTAATCTCTTTCATGTATATTCCCATATTTCTAATGAAATTCCTCCTTCTCCTCAGACTAATTTTTAAAAATACTACATATGTACTTAGCACCATATGATCAATAAATGATATTGCATGCTTCCAGAAAACATTGTAATATATGCCTGAATGTTTTATATAGTGTCCATTTATTTTTTCCTTAATAAAAATTTATGTTCAGTCCCAGCAGCATAAGTGAAATAGAACTGCACACAGACAAGTCTGTTTTCCAGTCATATGTAATATGTACTTGCTTTATTATTTGTCATTGTCTGAAAGCTGTGTAGTCAATAAACTATGAAACATCTATTCTCAATGCTCTATCATTTATATAACCAGTTGAAGATTTTATTTCTCCTCCTACTGCTTCTGTGAAGGAGGCTATATAAGCTTGGCCTTGGGCCATCTGCCTACTACAACTAATTTCAGTACATATCTAAGTGCTCTAGCTGCTGCTAAATGCGTGAAGTGTTTGAAGACTACATCTGTCATCTTCACTGCTAGCAGTCAGTATACAGTATATACAACAAATGGTTAAAGTGTCCGTTAGTGATGATTATCACTTCTGTTTACTAAAAGTTGCTGTCCAGCTCTTGCTACTGCTGACCAGTGCATCATCATTTAACTCCTAGCTTATTTAATGTGTTCATTTGGACCTCTACGTTATATATGTCCTGCATGGGTAAGTTCACTTGCTCAATGTCAGAAAATGAACTTTATGTTGAAATCTTGTTTTAACTGTGCTTGTTCATTTAGTATTGGAATTTGATCTTTCTTTTTTTCTGTTCCTTTCTTGCTCTCTGTCTTTCTCTCCTTCATTCTCTGTTTCACTCACTTTCTCACTCTTTATTTTACTTTCTGTCCGTTACTCTCTGTTTCACTTTTCTTCTCCTTATCTCTCTCTCTCACTGCTTTCCCTCCCTTTTTCTCATCTTCCTTATCTCCTCTCTTCATTTTTCTTGTTTCCCTCTCTCCCTCTCCCCTTCTCACTCTCATTTACTTCTCTTTTATTTGTTCTCACTTGCTTTTGTGTTCTGCACTGTCACTCCTCCTTCCTCCCTCCCTTCCTCATATTTTTTTTTTTCAATTTATCATGGACATTTTTCTCTATTTTAATTTAAGATGAATTGACAGCACTCTAGAAATGTCATTATCTATTGCTGATAGTATCCTCCATAATTACACTCTCTTCTATTAAATACCTAAATCTGTTTACAGATGTAAAGGTCAGCTGAAGATTCATAAACGTGCATGGAAATAACTACATGCCACCTTAATACATGTTCATGTTGAGGTAAAGTCTCTAGGTTTAATTTAACTGAAACAATTCTGTTACAAAACTGTTTATCATGTTATTGTTTTTTAAAAATTGATATTATAATCATTGATCCATTAGATTATTAACTTGCAAGCTCACTTGCTATACTGTGCTGGGAAAGCGTTTAGAGAATTGATTTGCTTCTTGCAAGATGTATGAACATGACTAATGATAACTAATCAACCAACTTTATTAATCCTCTCAAATATATAATATGAAACTATGTTTAACTTCAATCCTTTGTTATTTCGAAAGCATGCAAACTTAAATCATAAACCATTTAATCACGCAATTAACCCTCACTCTCTGAAAATACTGGCCTTGTGCCAAAATTTGAAATCATTATTATTACTATTATTTTAATACTATTTACTATGATATTATTAACCAGTCTGTAAGGGTGGCACTGATAGTAACACACTGAGCAGTAATTAATTTCATTAATTAATGACCAAGTTCAATTCCTGCCTGTCAGCATCAACATTACATTGTATCCCACCATTAGTTTGCAGGAAATATTTGCTGTATACATTTCTGTATACAGCAAATATTACTGCAGCTGCTCCAACACATCATCTGTGTATGTTTCTGTCTGTAGGTACAAATTTTATTATGCAATAGAAATTTATACAAAGCCAAGGGGTCACCAACTGACTGGAATACACCAAAGTCCAAGTTTCTGTAGTGGGCAAGGATGACAACAACACAGCTTCTCATTTAGTATACAGGACTATTGTGGATGTAGGTATGGTTAATGGTTGAGAAGTTTGTTTTACAATTAAGTTCTTGGTTCAATCCCACAGCATGGTATCTTTAGCAAGTGTCTAAGATGGAAACTGTGTTTAGATGGAAACTGTATCAAAGCCCATTGGATGGACAGTACTGTAAATCAAAAGTCGAGACTTGTCTCACACATTTACACAGTTACATGTATACCCTAATTCTCCAAATGAAACAGGGTCATTTACGTGTTAATTTAATGAGTTATGAATTTATTTAATTTACCAATGAATGTTATTTTGCAACAAATTGGCAGGATCCATTTTACCGACCGTTCTGCTATTGACTTTATATATTACATCGTCAGTTGGAAGACTTAATATAAAAGTTTAAGTGTATTTGAGGAAGAAAAAGAAAATACTAACTGGACAAGGCTTTTTTTTTTTTCTTTTTTGAAAGATTTGATATGTTAGATATGAGTTCTAATATTTTTAATTTTTCATGAAGAAACTGCAAGAAAATATCGTTTCCTTGCAATGAACATTGGGTAATTACTACTCGTAATCTCTTTTGCTGAAAGATGTGTATGAGGAAGGCAGAATAAAAGAAAACCTTTCACACTTTCTTCACCATATACCTCTCTTATCCCATCTAGATTCTCCACACGAGCTAAGGAGCTTCTTTGTGGTTGTTTGTCCTGTTAGTAATAGCAGCTAATTTTTCCTCAAATCCCATACTAGTTTAAAAAAGGAAGACGACATTGTACAGTGTGATCTTAGATATACTAAAAGGTGGGATGGTCACAGTAGGATCAGCAGTGACCTGGGACTAAATGACACTCTCCGCATGACATGCAACCCAAATTTGGAGTCTGATGTTATGTTCCACATAGATAACATAAATAGATGTAGAAAATAATATTCCCAGTTACTGTTGCTGGAAGATTATTTTTCTATCTACTTGTATTCCTTTATCACTGAACTTTCCAAATTGCATCTACATTATGGACATTAACCAGTGATTTTCTTTCATCATCTTCATTTTAATGTCCTATTATTCCATACTTGCATGGATTGGATAGGGTCTATTGAGGCAGATTTTCTACAGTTGGATACCCTTTTTGTTGCCTAACCTCACCTGTTTCCAAGGAAGGTAATATTTCTCCATGGCCAGACATGTTCCTGCAGAATATTGGGAATGAATGACACTGTTTGTATAACTGTGATATTCATTTTATAATTATTGCACAATATCAACGCAAGGAGACACAAACATACATGCACTTTCTCTCTCTCAAACACATGCGCACACACACACAATATACATCAGTACATACACTATAAATGTATGTGTGTGTATATATGTATAAAGAGAGATATGATGGGCTTCTTTAAGTTTTCATCTTCCAAATCCACTCAAGGCTTTGGTTGGTCCGGGGTTGTAATAAAAGATACTTGCCCAAGTTGTTACACAGTGGGACTGAGCCTGAAACCATGTGATTGGGAGAGAAACTTCTTACCATACAGCCACATCAATGCTTATAGCCATGCCATGTTAATTCTGTTCTGAGACTTTAAAGCCTATTATTCTTTCTTGGGTTATCTCATTCCACTCACAAACCAAATGAAACTTTTCCTACTCTAAAGAAATATACCTGCTCATACCAGACTCCTCATATACCTAATCAATTCTCAAGCACTCAAATTTAGCTTTTCACTTATTGTAACATGCTTTATCCATCTCTCTGGACTTTACATCATCATCATTACTCTCAAGCTTTCCTGTTCAATATGTCAGTTTATTAGCACTTTAATGCAGATTACTCTTAACAAGTTTTAAGTTTAACATCATTAAATCTCTCAATATACAACAAATATAATTCTCCATGTGTTCAATTAATCCCTCACTCTTTCAAGTATTGTAAATGTTTCATCTTAAATACTTTCCCGATAAATACAACATCCCTATACAAAATGATAAAAATAATTTTAAAAATTGGCTTCAAAAGATGGGAGAATACTTAGGTAAGCTAATAGTCTTTAGTCACTCTCTGAAATTGTCACAAGATAGATAAGAAAGCAAACAATGCACTACCAAACACATCTTCAGCTGTTCTGCTACCAAAACAATATTTTCCCTACTTAGTTGCCCTTCTGTTTCAATATCAACATAGAGAAATCAACATAAAATTTGTTATACAGTAATCCCTCGACTATTGAAGGTGTTATGTTCCAAACTCCACCGCGATAGGTGAAAATCCATGAAGTAGAAAGAGTACTGTATATTTTTTATTATTTTTATAACTTGTATATATTTATTTTATTATAAATGCAAAACACATTTGCCTCCCAAGTTTCGTTTTCCATACAGTATGTGCATTTTTTTGTTTACTCATCTATGGTACAGTACACTACGTACTGTACTGTATTTTTATTTATTAACCCTTTCGTTACTGTATTTATTTTGAGATGCTCTGTGTTACTTTAAATATAACAAAGAATTTAGTAAAATATCTTGGTTATCATTCAGCTAGTGTTAGGAACATAAATTGTGATTTAGGTTTGGTGGAAGATTTTAATTGAAAACTTATGAAAACAAGACATTTGTATTCAGAACAAGGGTTGGTAATGAAAGGGTTAATTTATTAATTTTTAGGTGTGAAAATACTTATTTTGTCACAGAAATAATTATCTAAAAAAATATAAATACCTATCAGCTGCAGAAACCTACGATATACTGAGGAGCTGCGATATAAATTCACATATATTAGCCAGAACAATATGTGATGTACTGAGGGCACGATAGGTAAACCGTGATATGGCGAGTCATTACTGTGTTTCTGCTTCTTGTCACCAATGGACTTTTGTCAAAATGTTCATAACTTAAGTTATCCTTTAAGTTCAGATCTTTTTTACTACTGTCAAGCAGTACATGATAAAATTAGCTCTTTTAACCATTTCATCTTTATCCTTTCTGACTTTCTGCCAGTCCATTAGGGAATTACTTTTGTATTTGGGATTCTGACCAACTATTGACTACTACATACCAATTTTTTCTCCACTGGGTTATAGCTCTATTTGGAGTGATGCACGAGTCAATTAATGGTATCAGAAGATATCTTCCTTGAGTTATAATCTGCCATTACAGGCTCAGTTTTGCAATTTCTTCCCCTCTAGTACTGCAAATATAACTTTCTATTTTGTATAAATTGTCAACTTCAACACTGATGAAAGCCATGCAATGTTTCACTATCCTCTAACAGTTAACATTTCATATGTGCCATATTATCCCTGTTAACTCTTTTCAGCCTAAGGTGCATGGTTTTGTTCCATTTGGCTGTACTTTTCTCGGGCACAACAATAAAATGCTATAAAACTGTTTTTTATAGATAAAATTCAGAGTTGTATAATTTTTGCTTTATCATTTTCAGTTGGGTCCATAAATTTTTATTACACTTATCGTTACCACTATATGTTCAGCCAATGTTCATCATAGAACTTTCCCTCTTTATATAAAGTTTTGTCTATTATCTATGCTGATAGGTTTTCTGGTATATTCTTTGTATTATTGTCAAGTAATAGTAAAGACATTTGGATATTTTGATATAAGATAGGCAAATAAATTTCTTTGAAATTAAATCACATACATAAAAATTATTTCATCTACCATAATATAAAATACCTACATTAATATTCAAATAGTTCTGTAAAGTGGTGATTGTATGATATATATTTTCAACAAATTTACATTCTGTTTTGCATTAATATGTCTGTGTTGTACAAACTAAAGCTTACTTAACATTAAAATAATTTTCTTGACCATAGGAGTGATTCCCTAGTAATGCATAACTTGTGCACCTTCTGATTATCATTAACTGTCTTCAAATATCTCAAAGGAAGCGGTTTTCTCACAGTGAATGTTTTATCCCAGCCTATTATTGTTACAAGTGTTATACATTTTTAATGAGCTTTATAACTGAAATATAGTTTTATTGTTTTTCTTCAGCAATAATTGTTTTCATAATATTTGGATTTTAAACACTTTTTCATAAAATTGCATTTGTAATTTTGAAAGTGTACATGCAATTATGCTTATTATCTTTCAAAAGATATTTACATAAATATATTGTGTATATTATCGGCAGTTACTTTGAAACTTTTACATTATAGTAACATTAAAATATAATCCTTCCACAATTAAGTCACAGATCAAGGAAAAAGTTCTTTGCTATAAACATGGAGGTTATCGTACAAATATTTCACTGTGTAACCAACATGTACATGTCTATATAAATCAAAACATGCAGAAGCTTCACAGTTGGTTCTTTGGATAATCCTAAATGGAATGTTAGAATTTAAAGGAAAGCTATACTCTCTTATAGAGCAGGTACATCTGATTTAATCTTAATGTGCAACTGATGCACTTTTCAGTTGTCTTTTTGTTTCAAAAAGTACCATTCAGTATTATAATTAAAGTTGGTATCTGTAATAGATTACCTAAGAAGTAACAAAATTAGATTAGTAACTGCAGCAATATTCATTTTGTTTTTATTTCTGACATTTATCAGTTTATTTTTTCTGTGAATTACAGTAATTTTCTTATCTGACTAATTGCTTTGTTCAGTCTATTATTATAGGTTTATGCTGTTTACATCTATTGGTGGATGTTTATTATATCTACTTGTTAATAATTAATTTATTAATACTGAGGTAGTCGATAGCTTCCGCTATCTGGGCGACCAAGTTAGTAGTGGGGGTGGGTGCGCTGAAAGTGTAGCTGCTAGAATAAGAATAGCCTGGGCAAAGTTTAGAGAGCTCTTACCCCTGCTGGCGACAAAGGGACTCTCACTCAGAGTAAAAGGCAGACTGTATGACGCATGCGTACGAACAACCATGCTACATGGCAGTGAAACATGGGCTGTAACTGCTGAGGACATACGTAAGCTCGCAAGGAATGAAGCCAGTATGCTCCGTTGGATGTGTAATGTCAATGTGAATACCCGTCAGAGTGTAAGTATCTTGAGAGAAAAGCTGAACATTAGAAGCATCAGTTGTGGCGTGCAAGAGAGACGATTGCGCTGGTATGGACATGTGGTGAGAATGGAGGAGGATAGCTGCGTGAAAAAGTGCCACACCCTAACGTAAAAGCACCCACTACACTCTCTGAGTGGTTGGCGTTAGGAAGGGCATCCAGCTGTAGAAACTCTGCCAAATCAGACTGGAGCCTGGTGTTGCCATCCGGTTTCACCAGTCCTCAGTCAAATCGTCCAACCCATGCTAGCATGGAAAGCGGACGTTAAACGATGATGATGATGAGTAATTCAAAGTTATTTCACATTTTGAAATATAGTGTTTTTTATGTAGAAACAAAGGAATGAGTAGTCTATATGATGTAGGGTTTATATTTATTTTGAATCAGTTGATGATTCAGCTCTTTGCTATTTAGTTGCATTGATTCACACAGCCTCAAAATGAGTGTATGTATGCATACACTGTTTTATTTCTCTTTATTAATTTGTTTTTCAAAATGGATGTATCATACTTTATTGATATATTTTAATGTTTCTCTGACTAATAATTTTAGTAATGATATTGTTTCATTTTTTTTTTCTTTTCTTTTCATTTGTGCTTTCAGTGGTCCAAGCTTCAAAAGAACTCTGCTGCTTCAAGGCAGTCAAATTATGCAATTTTTCACCAGGAACTTTGTACACAACTGGAAAAGTTGTGTTCTAATCATTCCCCTTGTAAAGATGATGGCAGAGAGGAAGTTGAAATTGAAGAAGACAGAATTATCACTCAGCAGGCAGTTGTAGAATCCTCCGAAGCTGGCCAAACTGAGAAATTTTTGAAGAACCTGAACGATGAAACAGATGATGTTCCCAGGAACTACCTCCTCGCAACTCCCAAACAGCTTCAGAACTGCTCTGCTGAAGTTTCTGGTGAGGAGGGAGAAAAATGGGAACAGCTGAACAGTAAGTATTGTTGCATGAGATGTGTGAAATCTATAGTCATTTTGCTGTTTATTAGGGCTATGATGGTCTAGTTCCATATTTAGTTTAAATGATAACACTAGAATATCTTTATTCTTAAAATCATATAATTGGTTTCTTTGCTTTTGCTCATGTGATTAAAGCATCATTGTTTTAATGTCTGCTTTTCCATGCTTGCATGGGTTAGATGGAGTTTATTGAGGCAGATTTTCTATGATCAGATGCCCTCCCTATCACCAACCCTCTTCTGTGTCCTATTTTGGCACAGTTTCTACATCTTGTTGCTCCTCTTAACACCAATCTCTTTACAGAGTGCCTTGGATGCATTAAAGATTGTCTTGTCCCCTGCAAAACTAGAGAGTTCTTGTTCCCTTTGCTCTGCATTATCTCTGTTCTTTTAAATGTAACTGAACAAGTGATGATTGAGGAGGAAGTGAGTGTTGCATGTGTGAATGTGATAGGAGTGAGAGAGAGAGAAATGAGAGAGAAACAGTATTAGCTATGTATTGATTGATGATAAAGAAATTGAATAGAAAAATATGAGCTGTGTGATGGGATGGCCATAAGGTTGGGTGATGGTAAAAGAGAGTGAGTGAGGGATAGCTATAGAGATGGGCTGTATTGAGTGAAAGTGGTAGATGTCAATGAAGGGTTTACTAAGGTGGAGTGATTATTACAAAAGGTAGTGATAGTATGAAGTGGACAAGAAGTAGTGTTAGTGAGATGAAAGAGAGGTAATGAAATAAAAGGGTGACTGGAGAATTTGAATAGGAACAGATCAAATCAAATACCATGCCTTAATAGGAAAGCTGCTCATAGTAAATAGGGAAGAGAAGTTAATGAAGAGCATAATATATAGAGATCTGACAAGAGTATAACTGGTGAGATATTTCTTCTCAATCTTCTACAGATTGTTATATGAACATTTCCATGAACAGCCATTCTTAAACCTCTCTTTTGTCAACTTGGTTCATGTATCATTCTTAAAGCCCCCAAACCCACATGAAATACCCATGTTTATCTTAACTATTGTGTGCTTCATTTTAAACTTACATGATTTATTAGTAAGTTGGTTTTTTTTTTTTTTAGTTTCAACAAAATCCTGTGAAAATGCTGAAAATGACATGGAATATACCAAAGATTCTTTAGGTTTTCGCTACAAGCCTCCCCTTCCTGGTAAATATGTTACTATTTATTTTGGCTGCTAATTTTATTGCCTGTATTTAATTTATTAATTTTAAAACTCTAATAAAGCTAGTAGTAATAATAATATTAATTATTCTATTGCAGAAGAGAGGTGTTTCTCACCGTCTCCTGTTGTGGCTGGAGAAACTATTGCTGAGAAAACTTTACCATGGAGGTGTTCTGAAAAAGTTACAGAGGTAAACCCTGAACAGGATGAAGAAGAAACACTTCAAACTTTGGCTGAAACTAGTTTACCATGGAAACGACAGTCAGTCCGAGAACCTCTGGCTGGTAGGTTGGTTATGAACGTTGGTGAAGATGAACCTCAGGCTGCTGAGTTTCCATCTTGGGTGAACAACCTCCTATATCATCGCCTTAAAGAGACTGGTTCACCATACCTATCACCTGAGGATACTCTGACTATGGGTCAAAACAATCTAGCTAGACCTTCTATCTTTTCAGTTTTCCCAAACAAACAGAGTCATGAAGAAGAAGCAGCTAAAAGTCCTTCTTTCTTGCCAGCTCATTCTGCTGCTGAACAAGAATCACAGCAGGTTTCTTTACCTCCTCCTTGGGAAAGCCATAATGGCACTGAGTGTGAACCACTCACCTCTCCACATGCTACCAACACCAATATTGGTGACAAAGTGTGCAGTACAGAATCAATGCATCGCCTGCAACCGCCCACTCATCACATCATCATACCCCTAACCCCTGGAAATACAAATGAAAGCATCTCAGATTTGGAGTCTGCTCCTGCTGTTGATCGTGCAGCGCTACGATCTCCAGCTTCTGCTCCCAATTTCCCGACCCACTGGCAAATGTTACACCCCAATCTGCGTGACCGTAGACATTCCACATCACTCACAGAAGAGCAAGTGTATGAAGAAGATTGCTTGCAACGCGTGCAGAACTGGTTGGACAATGTAGAACCTGGCTACAACCCGGTTGATCTCGATTATTTGGAGCCTGATGCTGAACCATTTTTTTTACTTCATGGAACTGACGATGACTTGGATGAAACTTACGATGCTGACTTGGAAGATGAGTGTTTGGAGGAGACTATTGTCTAACAATAAAATTCTATACTAATCTTGCTGTGTTTTTATTTTATCCTGACCCCTGTTCAATTTCTTACTCTATTTGGACCCTCACCTTCCCTTTATCAGTCTCTGAATGATAGTAAATTTATAACAGTTAGGGTTCCTAAATGTTTTTATTGTAAATTTACGGTAATTACAGTGGCTTTCAGGTGAAAGCATTCAACTTGTCGTTACTTTGATCGTTAAGACATATAATTTTGACTGATTGAGTTTTCACTTGGGAGTCATCATCATCATCGTCATCGTCGTTTAACGTCCACTTTCCATGCTGGCATGGGTTAGACGGTTTGACTGAGGACTGGTGAGCCAGAAGGCTGCACCAGTCTCAATCTGAACTCGCAAAGTTTCTGCAGCTGGATGCCCTTCCTAATGCCAACCACTCTGTGTGTGTGTGTGTGTGTGTGTGCGCGTGTGGTTATGAATAAGATGAATAGCTTGCGTGAAAATAAAAATATTCCTTTTTTTTTTTTTTTTTAATTTAAGATTCATTAATTCAAATTACATTTATGTGTAGTGGCAAATTAATATATCTAAATATATGATATCTCATTAGTTTCAATAACATGCTGGGGTTTGTTCAATTAATTATATTTCTTCCTACAAGTACTGTGCTTGTGTCATTGTAAGAAGTATAATATGGATATATGTTATACTCTAGCCATTTGTAGTTACCATCTTAGATGCTGTGGTTGTAAAAAAGCTCCATGCAGTACACTGGAGGCAAGATAGTTCCGTGCTGACATCAGGCAACCTCACTGAATATTGATGTCATCCATTCTTTGGTTGATGATTATTATTATTAAGGTGGTGAGCTGGCAGAATCATTAGCACATGGGCAAAATGCTTTGCAGTATTTCATCTGCTGCTACATTCTGAGTTCAAATTCTGCCAAGGTCAACTTTGCCTTCCATCCTTTCGGGGTCAGTAAATTAAGTACCAGTGAAACACTAGGGTCAATGTAATCGACTCATCCCATCCCCAAAATGGGTGCCCTTGTGGCAAAATTTGAAACCATTATTACTATTATTATTGTTTTTTCTTTTTTTTTTTTTGTGTGGTGATAAGAGGGATCTGGCTATAAAAAAGAATTGCTTCAATAATTAATTTGCTCATGTTCAACTTAAAAAGCAAAAGAAACAACCTAAGTTGATTTTGGTAAGATGAATATAAACCATCTACATATCAGAATAGTTTATTTCTTACATATTTCTCTTTTCTACACTGACATCACCAAAGACTTCTTTATTATTTTTTTTTTCTTGTCTCGTTACTTCTTTGGTTATGACAATTGTTAATTTACTGTCCAGACTTCTTTTAATAGTAATGAAGTCTCATACAGTATCAAAACAGTTTAATTTATGTACTATTTCAGGTGCCTTGTTTTTACACATACACACACACACACACACACAGAGAGAGAGAGAACAGTTATGTGTGTATTTGTTCATTTAATGTCTATTTTTCCTTGCAAGCCTGAGTTGGATGGAGACTAATGTGAAGCAGTAGGATTCTACAGCTTACTCTTCCTGTCGCCAACCCTTGCTTGCTTTTCTTTATATATTATATGTGTACATATGAATTTCCTAACAGTATTTGATATTTCATCACGTATATGTAAAATCAGATGTTCACCATATTTTACCATTGCTATCACATAATTCAGTAACCATTACTTAAAATTGTTTGCTAAAAATCCATAAGAGAATACAATTTGGCAACATGAAACTTAAAGAATAGCATTAATTTTTTTCTTTTTGTTTTTTCTACTATATGAAAATAAGTATTATGTAACACTATTTTGCCTTTGTCTGGAATTAGAAGAAAAAATTAATGGTATCTAGTGGATCACAGTTTCAGTTTGTTCAATCTCAAGTATTTTGGATTTAGTCAGAATCATGCATGTTTTCATATTAAGGTGAACACAGCTGTTGTGAATTAAGCATCTTGATCATTTTACAGCATGATAACTGAAAAAAGAACAATTCTCCTATAATTAATCTTATTATAGGGTTTGTTAAATATTTATAGAGCAGTATATTTTCTGTATACTTTAACATTACTACTTTGAAAGATTTCTTCTTTCGTGAAGATATCCAAAGATGATGGTTGCATTTAAATTCAATTTTAAATGGTTTATTGCACACCAGCCATCACATAAAGTATGGAATTAGAACTAGAATCCAGTTAGATTCTGCAAGAAGCCTGAGAAACTCTGATCTTTTGTGAAGAACTAGATTTTCTCAGGTCCTAAGGAGTTAAATTTAGCAATGCTTCTACTGCTTACAGTAGCATGTTCCTATCACATGGAACCTATTTATGGCTAGATTAAACCATTTGAGATTTGAGTGTTTTGATTACGGACACAGCATCATAAAATAAAACACTGAACACATAGTTACTTGTCTGATAGTTATAAAAGCAAGGCACTTAACATAAGCTGCTATGCTGAAAATGAGCATTTGTGTTTCTAGGTGGTTGTGTGGAATGTCTTTAAAACATGGATTCGATTCAATGTACAGATGGGCCAATGAAAGTACTATTCTTACTTCCGCTGACGTATTTATTAAGTGAAATTTGGCAGCTCTAGTTAAATAGCTTAAATATATTCATGCCTTTGCAACAAACAACAGGTATATATATATATATATATATGTATATATTTCGAATGTTCAAAGAAATTTACCTTGGTTTGAAATGAATCATTTATTGTACTTTTAAGATTGCTAACCACTGACAATGAGTAATATGTGTGTGTGTGTAAAATACATTGACGTGCAAGCACAAATAATGAACTTATTGCTTTTGTTTACTGTCCCACAAAGAAGATGCAAATAGAAGGCTGTCAAACGATTAATAGAGAGTGACAGTGAATGTATTTAGGAGAATGCGTTTATCTCACAGACTGAGAAACAGTAAATGCAAACTCTGTTTTGCTGTAAATTTTGTGATAAAATAATTAAAACATTTTAATCTTTCTACAATTGTAATATTTTTGTAAATATAGCATCATTTGTAATTAAATTTCTGTGATTAATGTTTAGCAGTTTAGTGCTACCTGATCTTATTGGTTTCCCACCACCAACTTTATCTATGGAAGGATATCGATGACAATCGAGAGTGCACATTATCACATACTTCTGTTCTTTAAGTGAAGGAGCAATGGCCCAGTGGTTAGGGCAGCAGACTCGCGGTTTCAATTCCCAGACCGGGTGTTGTGAGTGTTTATTGAGCGAAAACACCTAAAGCTCCACGAAGCTCCGGCAGGGGATGGTGGCGAACTCTGCTGTACTCTTTCACCACAGCTTTCTCTCACTCTTACTCCCTGTTTCTGTTGTGCCTTTAGTTCAAAGGGTCAGCCTTATCACACTGTATCACGCTGAATATCCCCGAGAACTACGTTAAGGGTACACGTGTCTGTGGAGTGCTCAGCCACTTGCACGTTAATTTCACGAGCAGGCTGTTCTGTTGATCGGATCAACTGGTCCCCTCGACGTCGTAAGCGACGGAGTGCCAACAACAACAACTGTTCTTTAAATACTTGCATTGTTGAATGTTAAGATTAAATTTTTTTAAATAATATAATCATCATTCCCCGTTATCTTTGCCTGCGGTAGATGTGCACCAACATGAAATGCCTCGTGAGCTTTATGAGCCATACTTTTCTGTGCTGGCTTATGGCATGTTGGGAAAAGGTGCTAATTTTGGAGTTTTCCTTCTCCTAGATTGATTGCTTTCACCATACCTAAGGAGCCTCAGTTTGCTTGAACAAAAATCTATTTAATAGGTGGGACCTTGACAGATACTACTATTCCTGGTCAGAACAGACCTAGGATTAATGGTAATTAAAGGGTGACTTCATGCTCTCCTGAACTGGAACCTTACCACCGGTTGCAGTTTAATGTCATGTCCAGGACAATACAAATGAAAAGTCATGAAGTTGGCCACTATTCAGAAACAAGGGTTAAAAAAGTAAATACACCACAAGCAGTTCAAGCCACATGAGCTCAAAACTAACCTGCTTTGAAGAAAATGCCATACATTACTAATGTTGCTGGTGAGCACAAAGATGTTCATCGCCCTTATATAGATGCTACAGTTAGGATGCTGTGTGCGCCACGAATCTAGTATTGAAATGGGACATGGGAATGATCAACAGAAAAGAAAAACATGGAAATCCTCTCATCAGCCTGAGCAACCAGAATCAGCATAGTTTCAGTGTGTTTAAAGTACAAGGACTTTAAATTCCATAGTACTGCTCTGGTTACACCAGTAATGCTAAATATCTCTGAGGTGATGGATGTTTAAGGACAATGTGGAAGATAACATAGAAGTGAGATGGAAGACTGCAGGCATACATCTTATATGTGTGCGATAGCCTTTAGACGAGGTGTGGAATAAATTTTCCTCTCATACAGGAGAGAACATTCGACTTCAACAGAATTTTCAATAGAGAAGGCTAAATGTAATTGGAGAATTTGGAATTTGGCTCACCAGTGATGGTTGTAGCGTTTAGAGGAATTGGAAAGAAAGTGTGAAAGAGTAGGTATAAAATGAGATGGGGACAAAAAGTAAGATCGAGGGTTCAGGGGAAAAATTTGAGAGGGAAAGCGAGAGAAATATATGGCAGCAGAAGCAAGAAAGAAAAGATCGGGGAGGAGAATACAGACTGGTCAGAAAGAGGTGGAGGGACATTAATAGATGCATGAGAGATTAGGTTGTTGTGTATACCATGAATCTAGTGAAATGTGTTACATTTCGATTTCCGTCACATATATATATATAGAGAGAGAGGGGGGGGGGGTATAAGTGTGTATGTGTTGGATGCACGAAAGTATTCAGTTGTTTAAAAATGAAGTAATCCAATAATGAAACTTTGCATTGTCAATTGTATCTTTTGTTCGGGCTAACGACAATAAATCTATAGGAACCCATATTCACCAGTTGAGCTAACCGAACATTTTTGACAGCCCTTATATATATATATATCATCATCATCATCATCATCGTTTAACGTCCGCTTTCCATGCTAACATGGGTTGGACGATTTGACTGAGGACTGGTGAAACCGGATGGCAACACCAGGCTCCAATCTAATTTGGCAGAGTTTCTACAGCTGGATGCCCTTCCTAACGCCAACCACTCAGAGTGTAGTGGGTGCTTTTACGTGTCACCCGCACGAAAACGGCCACGCTCGAAATGGTGTCTTTTATGTGCCACCCGCACAAGAGCCAGTCCAGGGGCACTTCCGACGGTTAACTTGCCGTTACATTTACAAATGATTGATCTCGGCCTTTTGGCTAAGATCAAAGTGTGATGCATTTGCAAAGTTTAGATGCGTTAACCGCTAAAATTAAACTGTTATCACTTCGCCGACACGGGAACATTAAGTGTCTATATACTGAATATATATATAATGTGTGTGTCTATGTATATAACTTATTTCTCGTATATATTTACAATGTTGTGTTTTTATACCAGTTATGTTTTGTAAAAATGTTTTTGTTTTGTTTTGTGTTTTTTTTTTCATAATTATCTTGCATATGTAACCATTAGTTCTAAATTCACTAAAATAATAAATATATAAAGTTGTAGTGTATTGTCAACTTAATGTGACAATCCCAAGAAGGGAACACACTACTGCCGTTTAGCCCTAGGAAGCTGGACCGCTTCCTGTCGGCCTTGACACAATTACTGTGTCCTTAAGTTTGCGAGGGGAAGACAAGCTCCTCCACCCAGCCTAGCCAGCATTCAGGGACATGTTTCTGAGTCTTTGCTCGTCATCAGCCTGAAGTAGCTTGCCAATTCTCTTTATTACGATAATAAAATATCATACATAGATGGGACAATACAAGACACTACAAACATTTAAGAATTGTCATTTAGTGAGTCTTTTTAGCTTTTTTTAAAAAAAAAATATACGTTTAAAAATATATATATTTAAAAATTTTTCTACAAAACTTTGAATATTTTCAATGGTTTACACCTAATTCCAGGGTACACCAGTCTACACCTTTGTATTTTTTCAGGAAAGTTTTAAGTAGGGCCGCTCACTCGCAACTTCCTTCCTACTTCCTTCCATCTTTCCTCATATACTCTTCTAGACAGGTGTCTTCTCTCCAGCCCTATCTTGCTTTTCAGGTGGTACCTGAAATAGTATAGCATTCCAGGGCCGGAGATGAAGGTTCTTGTCTTCATACCTTGCATTCGAGTTCTCCATGCACACTCTTTCATAACTGCGACTGTACATAGAAAACAAGCCTCACCTTCCTTAGGTAGTCCGGTGGGCGGTGCATTCTTAATCACAGACTCAGCCGATAGCTGTACTCTTCCTAGGTGCGACAGCACGTGTTCGACGTAAATTGTCATCTCCGAAAGATGGGTGCACTGAACAAGAGCGTGCAGGATGGTTTCCTTCTCCTGCCCGCATCTTGGACATTCGGGTGGCACTGAAATCCCGTGCCTGGACAATTTCTCGTGGACAGGTAAAGCATTCCTGAAACACTGCCAATTCAGGGATCTTTGGTAATTATCCAAATACCCCGCCCTGAAAGTGTTCCGAAACAGGTTGGATAGCTGGTTCTCATCGAGCCCCAGTGTCTCTCCTAGCACGTCGTCACTTTTAAACTCTACCAACCCTTTGTAAAACGCAGAGGTGGTATTCCCGCTGCCGGCCTTACCCGCCTTGTGGATTAGCTCAAGTGCCTGCCGGCATTCCTTTTGCCATTCAGTCGATTTCTGTCTTTTAATTAAACCGGGTTTAAATCCCTCTAGAGAGGCTGGTCGTGGAAAGAATTCCTCGGCGAGCAAATTCCACACCTGACCACCATCCAGGTAAGACCAGAGATGCCTTAGTCTCAGTGCATATTTGCACATCAACAACCACGGCATCCCTAGGCCACCCTTTAACGGTTCCTGACAGCACACGGAGCGCCTCACAAGCGGCTTTCCCCTCCACAAAAAGCGGAAGAGCCAACTGGTTAAAGAAGCCTGTTTAGCTCTCGCAAACTTATATAATCATAGTGAAGTTTATTCACTGATCAGCAAAATTAGAAATATAATATTTCTAAATCTCTCAGAGAGATTTAAGCAGTAGTGGAGCGATAAAGTTGTAGTGTATTGTCAACTTAATGTGACAATCCCAAGAAGGGAACACACTACTGCCGTTTAGCTCTAAATGCTAAAAAAATATATATGATCTGCTACTAGTGTTCGTACTCTGAAGGAGCAGTATTGGTATGATTCGTATAAGAAGTACTTGTGCTGCCCACAAATAGAGTGGCCTGTCTCAGCATTGCATATTTTGGTTTGTTCATATATCATTTTAACGTGCTGATATAACACCTACGCCCATATCGCCTAAATTATCGACCAAACTGTTTGTTTGTCTAGCGCGTATTTAGTAGGATCTGGATGATTTTCTTTCGATATAATTTGCTGGATGTTTTTCTTCCGGCTTTCGGTGTGGGTTTTTGTACACAAATCGTGCATTCCTTAAAAATTATTAACATGTTCGGGAATAAATCGTATTAATGAGTAATAAAATAATAAATAGAAAAGAAAGTAATAGATTTCTACATAATAGATGAAGTATAACTCCAAACATACTTATCTGACAAGTAGCAGGGTATTAAGTGTAATAAATATGATCATAACTGGATCATATTTTGTTCTGAATATGTATGCGCGCGCTGCGTGTGTACGTGCGTCTATGTGCGTAAGCGACATGAAGCATACAATGTAAAATCTCGATAAAAAGATTATCATCCACCGTTTATCAGGTTCGTTGTTGCGACACAAATCAGTTTTTCACTCGAGGAAACCTATGATCAAACGCATTCCAACCATGACCGTCCCCACGTTTTCTCTTCTATAGTTTTTCTAGGACTATATTATGCTGTGTTCCCTATCATCATTAGAGAGGTTTTGGCTGGTATCGCGTAGAGGTTTCCTTGTTTATTCTACCAAATACACTCACAAGGCTTTGGTCGGCGCTGGGCTATAGTAGAAAACATTTGCCCAAGGTGCTGCACAGTGGGACTGAACCCGGAACCGTGTGGCTGGGAAGCGAGCTTCTTACCGCACAGCCACGCCTGCGCCTATATTTATATATTCACAATGCTGTCACACTCCGGGATCAATCGGTAAATCAAACAGCTTTTGCTAAGACGAAAACACAAAAAAAAAAAAGCCGATGTTACTATTTTAATACTGTAGTTTCTAATAAACTGTCTGAACTTCTCTTATCTCTTCCACTTCCCCGATTTCCCGCGACGACTATCTTTGCACTTTAGATATTTCTAATATTTCATAGAAGCGTTTACAACCTCTCCTGCATTACACGTAACACATTTTCATCATATATTTCTGCCAAATTGGTTTCTTTATATAATTTTCTTTTTCACTTCTATTTTTTTTTTCCTCTCCATAAGTTTCGAATTGTCTCAGAAAGTTGTTTTAATTGGTAACCATTTCGGAGACAAGGAACGGTTTTTAGATAATGCGTTATATGTAAGCAGTGTTGTTAGATAGATAAAAGTATCAGTCAGATTTGGAGCAATATCAAATGGGAGATATAAAATTTAAACATTAAGAAACATAGAAAAGAGAGTAAGCAATCTTACAAAATCTTTTTGTTGAGATTGTTAGTGAAGTTTTTGCCGTTATCTAAAAGAATCTTTGTTTCCTGTTCTTTCCAGTACCAGACATAAGACAAAGCAATTCTTTACAACATATATTGGTTTCACATTTTGGCACAAGGTCAGTAATTTCGGGGAAGAAGGTAAATCGTTTACATCGACCCTAGCGCTCAACTGGTACTTAATTTATCGACCCTGAAAGGATGAAGGGCAAAGTTGACCTCGGCGGGATTTGAACGCAGAACGTTAAGACGGATGAAATACTGCTAAGCATATTGCCCAGCATGCTAACGATTCTGCCAACTCGCTGCCTTCTTTACAAGAACAGAATTATTTCATCCTTGTTTTCTGTCTGCGCCCGTAAAAGAAACTTAACTTCCATGTATCTAAATTATATGAACGCTCCTGGTGAACAGCAATTTTTGTCTCTAATATTTCTCCGTTTTCCATTTGACACCTTAATGAACTGATCGTATAAAATGTGCAACGGTTTACTTTGCTTTCACCCTGCGTTTATGCAACTGTTCATTTTGAAGATATCTCAATAATAATGATATGTTATATTCCTTTTTGAAATGATATGAAAAAAATGGTTTGAAGCGTGCGACTGTTTTAGAAACGCCGCAGAATAATAATTAATTGTATGTAAATCCTCTCCATTTTTGTAATTTGTTCTTTTGATGTTTCTTTAGCTGTATCCTTGTGGAAAATCAAGGAACGAGTATTAGTAATTATCATAATGTACAACAGATAGACGAAATGAGAAGAAGAGTTCTTCAATGTATTAGAATACAAGTGTTGCAGTAGCATAGCTAATGGGGTGGGATGGAGACGGCACTTCTCGGGCGACGCTTTTATAGGCGTGGCACTTTTGTGTCTGCTGTGTTGTGGAGTGGGGGCACTCAATAGTCACTCCGAACAGCACACAGTGTAGCTACGCCAGTGCAATCGAGTATGTATCAGAAAACTTTACCTCAACTTAATTTTAGGTTCAGATTTCATATTCAGGAAACTTTACTGTGTTGTTTATAGGTGATGGATAAATTGATAGGATTTCTGACTGACGGCTACTTAACAATAGTGTCGAGTGAAATATATTCTGTTTTCTTCTCCCGGAAATTTTGACATCATATATTCGTTTATCACGTGAACAGTTTCGTAGGCGACAATGATAGCTTCATTGTTTAACACAGTGAATGCAGTTTATTTTGAGATCATCAAGACACATTCCATCAAGCAGAATGATATTTCTTTACAAGTATTGATTTCTATACTTAGTTTCATTTTGAATTGATCAAGTTCGAGGTTGTTATAAACCTATTAGTTCCAAAATCTGATAATAAGTAGCCAATTAAAACTTTTATTTATTAGATGATTGCATAATTTTCATACTGAGCATGGGTTCCAGTATTTTCATGTCACGGATATAAAAACTTCTGCAGTTTTTCTTCTATAAACTGGAATTGAAATATTACTATACAAACTGTGGAATATTTATTTAGTGGGCAATCCCAGCTGACCAACAGCGACTCTGAAACTTGATAAATTTCTCAGGAAGTAAGTGAATATGTGAATTGTTGGATCCCTAGCTCACAAGTCTTAAGTTAAATCCACTTTAGATGATTCGCGTGTATTTTAATCAGCTTAGTTGAAATAACTATTGGGAATGCGTCAATGCTATGTCGGGTATTTAACTTTAAGACTAACGCTCTTTTCTGAGGTGGATTGAACTATCGTTTGCTTAACCTCTTTGTTAAGTAAATTTCAGCCGGCAGCCCTACCAATGCAGTCATCATCTATAAACAACACAGCAAAGTTTCCTGACAATGAAAATTGAAAGTAAAAACTAAAATTACTATGAAGCCTTCTAGTACATACAGGAATGGTATCTCAATATGTTGAGGAACTCTTTTTCTTCTCTGTATTTTGTCCATGTTGTAAATCATAATTACTACATTATTACTCATAATTGTTCTTTGACTCACCACAAGGTTGACAGATAGGTGATATCGCAAAAACGGAGGGAGGGGTTACATAGAATTAAATATGAAGATGCAATACAAAAGGAAATGAGATGAAGCATGCCTCTAGGAGAACATTCACTTGGGACCAATTTAGTTACCCTTCAGGTCTAGGTTTACCCTTGCTGCTCAGTGCAAGTGCCCTCGACTAGCTGCGTTCACCAACTTAAAGGTGCATTTTGAAAGTAAGTTCATTCATTCGAGTTTTACCATTTTTATTCGCCTTTCATCAAATTTACTGCAATGCAGCATTTCCCCCTCCTCCTTCGCTCTTACCTTCCTTTACTAGTGTTGCTTGAGGAAGTTGATGGGGACTTATCGAAGAGGAAAGTAACTGCCCTCAGTTCATTCAGTACTGTCCACTACTCAACCTCTTTCGTAATAGCAAGCAGACAGAAAAAAATTACTTGCCTTCCTGATCAAGAAAGATGGCGGAATGATCTTCAGTCGTCTACAGGATTTCCAGGTCAGTTAATAACCAGCAATGCCTCTCGGTCTCACTGCCAAGCTTGGGATATCGAGAAACTGTCCATAGATCTCAGGCTAAAGGTCATAAAGAATATACTATTAATTTTATCTTTGTCGACGCCTAGTCTCCATGAGGATATAGTCGCTCTTGACCACCTCTAATCTTTTATAGATTCCAATGATTGACAAGCAACCGACCGTTTTGCCCGTCTGGAGGAGAGAATTCTGAGCACTCGACAACAATTTCGAAGGGAGGCGATATCATTGATCCCATTTCTTGACTGGTACTGTATTTTATCGATCCTCAAAAGGATGGAAGACAAAGTTGAGCTTAGCTGGATTTGAATTCTGAACGTAAAGAACTGCAAGAAACACCGTAATGCGTTTTTCCGGCTCTCTAACGATTCTACCAGCTCCCCACCCTAACAACAACGATAATGATTATCCTTTCTACTAATAGGCACAAGGCCTGAAATTTGGGGAGGGGCTTGTCGATTACATCGACCCCAGAGTCCACAACTGGTACTTAATTTATCAATCCCAAAAGGATGGAACGCAAAGTCGACCTCGGTGGTATTTGAACTCAGAACATAAAGACTGACGAAATGCTTCTAAGCAATTTGTCTGGCGCAGTAGCTATTCTGCCAGTTCGCCGCCATAATAATAACAGCAATTACTATTATTATTGTTTTTCTTATTCACACAACACATTCTACTGAATATAACTTAACCCACACATAAGCACCACCCAGTAAAATAAGATCATATACGCTTATATAATCGACATCCGACACTAAAACACCATCCCACACACCAATAACAAGTAAAGATGTCACCATTTGGTTGGTATTATATTTTATCGACTCCGAAAAGATGAAAGTCGAAGTTGACCTCACCGGAATTCGAACTCAGAACATAAAGATCCGGAACCTCTTCATGCAAATTTAGCACCCAGTAGAGCATTAATACTGTTACCGTTGTTTCTGTATGAACAAGAACAGGAAATTATTGTAGTATTTCAGCTGCCAACTTCTCTGTATTTTTGAAGACCAGAAAAGGGAAGTGATAAAAATAACCATGAACCTGTTCACTAGCTAAATCAGTATGTTTAGCATTCGAGAATGAGTGAGTGAGTGAGTGAGTGAGAGAGAGAGAGAGAGAGAGAGAGAGAGAGAGAGAGAGAGAGAGAGAGAGAGAGAGAGTGAGTGAGAGAAAGAGGAAGAAAAAAAAACATATGGCTTTGATTTTATGCCAGTATAAAAAGTATTCTCAGATATGCACTTTTCTATTTATTCCTCATTGGATACTTGAATTGTTCTGTCTACATTCCACACCGATTCTGTTCCATCAGTAAGAAAATGAAGATTGCCAATTACGCGCGCGCACGCGCACACATGTTCACGCGCGCGCGAATAAAGAAAGTACTAGGGAGATAACCCCTAATATTTTTTTCTTCTTTTTTTTTTGCCTTTTAAAACTGTCCGTTCCAATCCGCTTTTGGGTTGCGGAATTATCGCGGAGTATACTAAAACATTGTTATCTTTTAACGTTCACTTGTTTCTTACTGGGGCACCGCCTTGAAGAGTCTTAGTCGAACGAATAGAGCCAAGTACTTATTCTTTTAAAGCTTGGTTCTTATTCTATCGGTTATTTATGCTGAATCGCTAAGTTACGAGATCGTAAAGACATCAACACCAATTGTCAAGCGGTGGTGGAGACAAACACACTGCGTGGAAACCTGTCGAGTGTGTGTGTGTGTGTGTGTGTGTGTGTGTGTGTGTGTGTATACGTGTGGGCGTGCACGTGCGCACCAACGCATGGCAACTGGTGTTGATTTGTTCATTTCCTCATAGCTTAGCGGTTTGGTAAAAGAGACCAATAGAATTAGTACCAGTACTGGGGGGGTCGGTTTGTCCAGCTTAAAATCTTTCAAGGCGTTGCCGCAGCATAGCTGCAGTCCAATGAATGAAACAAGTAAAAGAAAGAAAAAAGAATGAAAATATTTATCGTTAAAATATAAAATGCATATAGGGAATGAAAACTGAATGAAAATAGAACAAGCTGTCTTTGTTCTTTACTTGTTCAATTTTCAGTGAAGAGATATAAAGGTTACCAATTACTGCAAAATCATTGTCGATTGTGCAGCCGAGCATTTACGAACAAAACGTTTCTATAGCTTGTTATTAGCACATTTTTTGTGAGTTTAATATAATGGACGTCGATTTTTTTTATAATGAAATGTAGCATACTAGCTATTGTGTTCTGCCACACTTGGTACCATGAGTCTTACTTTCAGTTATGTACTAGTTTGCTACATCAGTTAATTGCTAACCAGATCTAACATTGTAAATGTAAGCATTCACCTGGCAGAGTAGCTATAAATCAAATTAAGTTTTTAAAATTATCTGGAGTATTCTAACCAGTATTTAAGTAGCCATCTATGCATCATTCTTTATGTAATACACACTATCGCTAGACCAGTTACTGCAGTATTGTTCCTCTTAGGAATAGCGGACGAAGATGGACAGATGGAATATATGCACATGAAACAGCATTAGATTAAAATAATGATGGTAACATCGTTCATTATATATATATATATATATAATTACATTTATAATAACATCTTTTATTCCTTTGGAATAGAGTGCATGTAATTTTTGAAACATGTGTCGGAATTAAAGGAACTTATTTATTATATGCGTTTTTCTCCATTTATTCTTTATTATATAAACTCAAAATACATCACTTTAACATGGAATTTCTACCTCTTAAATATGTATAATATCCCAGTTTATCTGTGAATTTTGCTACCCTGGTAACTATTAACATATTTACCTTATCCTCATTCTGAGTGGTATGGGTGTTTAACACACAAGATCTTTAAAGAGAAGTTTCTCTAAGAAAAATATTACCGCTAGAACCATTCTACGTTTGTGTTTACACTATAACCGATATAAACAGCGTTACCTTAAGTTTTAGTAATTATACTTGCTTGTGAATGAAGCTTGTTTGCCACCTTTCGGCTTTTAACCATAACACAGCATGTAAGCTTAATTGCCGCTTATTCGTTTTTCCTTCGCCAATATTAAACCTGATTCACTTTTTAGTGTTAAAAAGTGAAATTAAAAGTGAAAATGAAATGAAAGCCTAAAATGAAACTAAGCAAATAGAATATTTTTTCCGCATGTATTTTTAGTGTTTTGGCTTCAATTTTGTTTCATTTTCAATTATTTTTACATTTTTTAACCCTTCGTCGTTATTCTCATTCACTCGTTATTACTCTTTCTCTGTATCTATCCATATATATATATATATATATATATATATATATATATATATATATATATATATATATATATATATATATATATATATATATATATATATATATATATATATATAATATATATATATATACATATATTATATACATTCATATAGATATACATATATATACACACACACACATATATATATATATATATACATCGACAACAGATTAAAAACCCAGAAGTCCGCCAAATACCACTGAGTAACCATCTAGCAACATGTGGTCATCAAACTTTTATTATATTTCCATTCCATAAACTTTACAACCGGAATGAAATTGAAAGAAAATGCAAAGAAAAGGACTTTATTAAGAAATTCAAACCCACTCTTAACAAACAATGATTAAATCCATCTTACTTGGGGTTTAAAAATCTTATCCCTTTAACCAAAATACAAAAAATCTCTCAGATATCATCATTTCTATAAATACATTTGGCATCATTTCTAAGAACAGCCAAACACCTACTGGGGTTTAAAAATCTTATCCCTACAACCCACACAAAACAATAAATTAAAATAGCATCATTTCTAAAAATAGATTTAACATCAATTCTAAAAATAGCCAAACACCTACTGCTGCCGTCCAAAGGAATTGGTATAAAAGACAGAAAACCAGCCAACCTATTACAGTCTGTTAAAGTCTGTCATACCGGCCATGACGAAGGGAAATAGCCCTGAAACTCGAGTCGCCTTTATATATATATATATTTATATTTATATATTTATATATTTGATCCTTTATATTGAACACTCAATATTTCATCTACATTCAATACTTTCTTTCATGGTGCCATCCATTTTTATTTTATTTTATTTTATATTATATATTGTATATCATATTATATATTGTATATTTCATATTCTATACCCCACATTAGTTCTGCAGGAATATAAATAAAACATAAAAAACAGACAGTGTTGGAACTCTTTTAAGCAAAATAATATATTCCTCTATACACAATCATACAAAAAACCCCACCTTTTTTGTATTTATTTTTACTCGCATATATATATATATATATATATATATACACACACACATATATCCACACAAACACATGCAATATATATATATATATATATATATATATATATATATATATATATATATATATATATATATATATATATATATATATAAGTCCTCTCCCCACTCTTTGGAAAAGATTTTCCACACAAATTACTTTATAATCGTAATGTATGCCGTTTCAAAGGTATTTCTATAAAATTTCATTGAAAAAACCCCATTTTCCTAAAAGTTATAAAGGAAAAACTGGATCTTTTCCCTTTGAACGGCAGATCAAGAAATTAATTTTTTGTAACTAAACACTTTCAAACTTCGGATGCGTTTAACACCCAGCTGACATTCTTTTATTCTTCTCCCACCGGAAGTTCCTTTCGCTGCTGACCAACTTCCTAGTTAGCCCGCAGCGAAGTTCCTATCTACAGTTCGTCTCTCATGAATCCTGCCCTACACTGGGATCGATTTCTTCGACTAAACCCAACAAGGCGGGGCTCCAGCATGGTGCTGTTTTGCGTCAATACTTGTTCTCCTATAGACTTCGTTTCGATGTCCGGCATTTGCTGCAAATGTCATGAGATATGTAAACGACCGTGCGAAGGAAGGGTGACGAGAATGGCTCCTTTAGTACAGCGCACGGTCGATACAAATAAAATATGAAAAGGATAAAGAATATAAGTGCCAGAAGAAAAAGAGAGACACAACCGGGTAGAATGTTTAAGAGAAGATTTTTATATATAGGCTAACATGTGTCTGTGTATGCATCATATGAACATAATAATAAACAGGCCGTCATGTATACAAAGTATGTGTGTACAAACATGAATGCATGCGTGTGCGATAAGTACAGAGCATTGAAAGAGTCTATAATATGACGTTAGAAGAATGTTCAGACACAAGGATGATAAATACCAGTTCGCAGTCAGTGTACACGATAGCTGAGATGCTGTATCAAGAAGTTGTGGCTGTAATGCAGAGCCGGTTGAGGTACTGTCGTATAAGAAGTTGTGGCTACGATGCAGAGCCGGTCTCTTGTTACAGAAGGTTGTCGCAGGTTGTATTTGCTGTTAACCATGGTGAAGTAATTCACAAACAGTGTGGAGATTGAAACCTGTGCGAGCGTTGCTGGTTGGTGTGTACGTAGAGAGATGATGTTGGCGTCAAGAAGATGGAGGCGATGAAGAAAGAGATTGCCGTATGCTGTTGGAAGTGTGTTGATGAGTCTCCATGTGGTTGCTGTTGTGTCGTCGCTGGAACTGGATGTGTGCTTTGTGGTCAGTGGCTAGACCTCAAAAGGTCTGAAACCGAAAGACATCGACTCGCTGTGTCGCTGAAGTTTTATAGCATGCAGTCGACTCACCGGAAGTTTAGAAGAGACTATCTCATGTGACCTTATCTAAAGGCTGCCATTGGTTGGGTTGCATATTGGCCCGCAATAGAGCAAGAGACAAATTGCGCCAATACCAACCAATCAGAGTAGTGGACACAGCAGGGTCCAAACAGGCGGACGAAAGTTAGCTGTTATCTACTACGTCCGTATTTACGTTTATATAACAGAAAGAGAGGAATTTCCCTAAAGTCGTACGCTACAGATATAATCAGGGAATCTGGTCACAAAAGCCAACTTCACAATCCACACCATCTCTACTCCGTAAACCCTGCTTACATCCAACCTTCTGATCTCGCTCATATAATCGTCCGCTTGCTCGCCCATCAGTGTCACTCTCCCTAGCTTGCTGTAGGCTTGAATGCCCCTTCCATTAGTAACAAACTTCAAACTACAGTAGGACGTATTATGTCGAAAGAAACAAGCACGCTCATTCCACTGAAGATATTTATAGATATTTTTGCTATTAATACAGTTTTGTGTAGATTTATATCTACATTGTTTTGTACTATGTGAGTCACTTTTCTTTACAGTATTTTTATGCTTCATATAATCACACGTGGGTTATATCTATTTATAACCTATTGAATTTTATTATAATGAAAGACGGTCGTGAGAAAATTCAATCAGTAAAAATAAATCGTTAGGGAAGAAAGTTTAAGAAACAATAAGATAATCAAATAAAAAGAAAGAATAGCAACCAGAAAGGAGCTAGCCTTTAGCCGCATTTTTGGACCCTGTTGTGTCCACTACTCTGATTGGTTGGTATTGGCGCAATTTGTCTCTTGCTCTATTCGCGCCAATATGCAACCCAACCAATCGCAGCCTTCAAATAAGGTCACGTGTGACAGCCTGTTTTCTACTCAGCTTTGAGCCTACAATCCTTATAAAAACCCTAGCTTCTCCTCGTCTCGATGTCTTTCGGTTCCAGACCTTTTAAGGTCTGGCCACTGACCACACAAGACACCGCCAGTTCCAGCGACAACATAACAGTAGCCACGTAGAGACTCACCAATTTCGTCCAATGGCATTCAGCGAGCTCCATCTCCGTCGTCACCATTCGTCCTAACGTCAACATCTCTCTACGTACTCGCGCTGGTTACAACACTGCACTGTTCGTGAATTACTTCACCATGGATCAACAGCGAATATACAACCTGCGAGAACTCCTGTACCAAGTGACCTAGGTAGTAGCATCACAGCCACAACTTCACGTACAACACGTACTGCAACCGGCTCTGCATCTTCGCCACAACTTCTTGATACAGTATTTTAACTATTATGTACAATTAACTACGAACTGATGTTTATCATTCTTGTGTCTATGAACTTACTCCTCACTTCGATGGCTATAGACTATTTCACTGTCTCTTCTTCATCGTCATCCTTGTATGTTCTTAACACGCATACGTCTATGCCTACATACACACGCATACGTCTATGCCTACATACACACGCATACATATTATTCTTATGACGGCCTATCTATTATTCTGCATATATGATGCACACACAATCACGCATGTTAACATACCAATAAATCTTCTCTTAAACATTCTATCCAGTTGTGTCTCTTATTTCCCTCTGGCACATATATGCATTGTTCTATTTATATTTATTGTATCTACCGTGTGATGTACTAAGGAGCCATTTTCATCACCTCGCTTCGCACGGACGTCACAAATCGGCGACCCGTTCCAGCTCCCTGAAACTACAAGGCAATTATAATAGGAGATACTCCACAGGTATCATAAACCTTCAATTCCATTATAAACATAAGCACACATAAATGCGCACGCACACACAAACGCACGTACACATACATACATACATAAACGCCCATGCGCATACACACACACACATTTCCACACTTACACAACACAAGATTTCTTAATTACATCGTCACCAGATGTAGAGTTATTTATTGTTTAGAGCAGGCCATTTTCAAGGCTGAAGAGTACTGGGGGGGGGGGCATCAGAAGCGTAAGCGATGTGATGGGAGGAGAGCGCCTCGGACGATGCTTTTATAAGGGAGGTACTTTCAGGTCTGCTGTATAAGCTCGTATAAGTTATATAGGCTTAGGGACCCGGGAGAGAAGGCGAAAAAATCAAGAGCTGCTTCGGGTGACACACTTTAGCAGCATCACTAGGTACGATCACTCCTAGGCTGGTATCGCAAATATTCTTTCGTTTCAGTTAATTAAGGTGGCGACACTAAAAGTATCTTTGCTCTTGGGTACTAAGAACTATCAATGTTAGTACGCCACTGCGAAAGGTACTTAAGCCACGATGGTTAATTTTTTTATTTTTTATTTTTTTTTTTTTTTTTTTTCGGGCATAATGTACTCACAACAATATAGGCCAATATGCTCTTTCTTTTCAATCCCTATTAAGAAGCGATTTGCTATTTTTGACTGGTTGAGCCTCCATGTAGATCTTGCAAGGAAAACCTTTTACCAGATAGTGAAACCTTGCTACGATTCATATTTAACACTAAACATCGATAAAGTCTTTAAAAACATACGAAAAAAACTCATGTTTTAATCTATATGGTCCAAAAGTAATCTATATGGTCCAAAAGTAATCTATATGGTCCAAAAGTTGCGTAGTTGTCATACTTATGAATTAGTCAAATAAATGAGTCACCGTTTTTCCCAGAACAGATGTTTCTCGACAAGTTTTTATGCACTACCAATCCGACCTGACACTATAAAGGTTCTCCCGACATAGAAACTTCTTAATATTTCATTTAGTAAAAAAACCGGTTTAAAGTTGAATCTATAATGGAAATATGAGTAATTCTATTCATAACTGTCAACCGCTGAGTTTGTGATTCTATTTTAAATCTTCGCTGAGGTCCCTGAAGTGAGAATACAGGCAAAGTTGATTCTGATTGGCTCTATTTGAAATCAGAACGTGGAAGGGGCTAAATAGTGATATAAATGTTTGATACGGTCGGTGGAATACTGTTTCCGCCAATGTTCTCAGGTCAGGTCAGGTGTGGGAGCATGCACCGTTGCAGTGCTTAGAGAGGATTTGGTACAGAAACTAGAAACCTGTCGAATACAGGGTGTCCACAGTCTTTAGACTATTTCAAAAAGCTATTAGGAAAATCTTAGAGGTGGCAACTAAATTTTTGTTGAATATTGATGTTATTATTAAAGTTTTTTTATGATATTAATAGTTTTATTAATGTTATGTTACCTAGTTTCCGTTGTAATCTTAAGTTTTTTATCTGTCTAATGACTTTTTGGACACCTTGTATATGCATGCGTGTCTTTGTGTCCCCCTTCCCACCATCGTTTGACAGCCGATGTTAATGTATTTACGTCCCCATAAACTAGCGGTTCGGCAAAAAGGACCAATATAATAAATACCAGGCTTTAAATAAACAAGTACTGTGGTCGATTTGTTTGACTAAAAATCATTCAAGACGTTGCTTCAGCATAGCCGCAGTCTAATGACAGATAATGCGTCGGTATATTTCCGGATCCTCCCGGGCGATTTGTAGAGCAGAGTCCCAATTAGTTTCCATCTCAGCGAAATATCTCCTCATCTGCCATGACCTTGTGGCATATAGACGACCAACACGAGCAGCCAACCCAGCCGGGTAGTAAGGGACACGTTCTACACCAAATGTACCCCACGCTATCGTCGTTTCAGTCATTTGGATAAACTAGCACAACAACAATACTTGTTCGATGGGTCTATGTAATTTGACTTATGGGAGATTTGGCTACTATTTCTGGAAGCCATGCTCGTCGTTAAGGGAGTGCACTGGACGGCACTGCCTCCTCATTATTCAATGGTGCAGCCCAGTGATGTAGCTAGAGTGTGTGCCACTCGGGGCGGCCCTTCAGTTTGTCGCCCCCCGGGACCCCACAAAATATACATATTGTACAGTGACTATATCGATTGTTGCATGTGACTGTGAGTAGTGTCCGTGTGCTGACATTAAAACCGTTGTTATTTGATTTCAATACAGACTATTTAGGCTTACAGCCTATAGTAGACCCCATTAAAGGGCTGTCCGGGGCGGACCCTACCCCTCCGCTCCTCCGCCCTCCTCTAGCTACGCTAGTAGTGCACCCTCAGATTTACTCCACTTTAGCATTATTACAAATTAGCGCCCGCCAAGAATATTCTGAAGCACCCGCAGACACTAAAGTCTGGTGAAAGACTCCCGTGTATCACACTCTAACGTCTTATAAAACATACTGGATTATGTAGTCTGAGATTAAGCGATGATTGTAAAAAATAGGATAGTCATGGCCGGAACGCCTTCGATCATAGATCTGCCTGACGGGTTAACTTAGAGTTAGAGAAGATAAGCAGCAGCAGCAACAACAACAACAACAACTACTACTACTACTACTACTACTACTACTACTACTACCACCACTATTATTACAAGAGCAGCAACAACAACGATCATTTTTACAAACATACATACATACATACATACATACATACATACATACATACATACATACATAATACTTCGTAATATTCTCAGTTTATAAATCTCAGTCCGAAATGTTAGAACAAAACACAACACACACAAATAAATAAATAAAAAACAAAAAGAAGCAATGACAAATGGGGAAAGAAAGGAAAGGTAATTTCTGTTAGGAAAGATGGCGAAAGTCATTTTCCGTGACCTTATTATTCGGAGCATTTTGTTGATCATGTTTGCAGTGATATTTCGAGTTGGTTACAGTGTGTGCGTGTGCGCGCACACATGTGAAGTGAATAAAATACGAGGTTCATAAGAAGTGAAGAAATGAAATTCAAGAGATATATACAAGTGAATATATATATATATATATGTGTGTGTGTGTGTGTGTGTGTGTGTGTATGTATGTATGTACAAGGTATGTGTGTACACACACACATATGACTGAATGTGCAGGTTTGCATACGTGCATTTGTAACACTGAAAACAACCTCCCTTTTAAATACAAGGATTTCTAGACAGTCGAATCGGGCGGGTTAACGTTCAGTTAGTCATCGTTAAAAGTGAAAGTAAATTGTCCTAAAAAATAGAAGTCAATTGCGTTACAAGCTGAAAGTAACGACAGTGACACACCAAAATTTTATAAACAGAACATAAAGAATTCATTTCCTCATTACACTACGTTCACAGGTACTTACGTGTATAGTACATTGATTTCACATTTTGGCTCAGAGCCATCAATTTTGAGGGAGATGTAAGTTGATTACATCGACCCCGGTGTTCAACAGGCATTTATTTAATCGACCCCAAAGAGATGAGAAGCAAAGTCGACTTCGGTGGAATCTGAACTCAGAATGGAAGGACGGACGAAATGCTGCTAAGCATTTTGCCCAGCGTGCTGACGATTCTGCCAGCTTGCCGACTTGCGTGTATTGTCCATTCTAATGATCTATTAAATGTTTCAGAAATAGTAGCTGAAGTACAACATTTTAACGCATTATATGCAGCAAAGAACGTTACTAAGAAGGTAATTCAGTGGCTTGCATGTAGATGCATGATAACAAATGCAGTTGCATGTGAGCAATGCAGTAATCCTGCACCATTAATGAGTTGCAGAAAGAACCAACAGGAAACAGTGGAATTGTTCCAGTGGATTCACTTGGAACAACAATATGAGCCAATTCCTTATTTTGAGAAGAGCCATTTGACTCTGCCAATAACAACACTCTATAACACGATTTTTGTCCTCGGGTAGCAACTGTTATTTCTTATTTGCTTATCCTTAGAAAGTATGAAAAATGGCTAATATTTCCTTCAAACTTTGCTTTCGGTACATTTATTCAAACTCCAAAGAATCGTCCTCAACACATGGCTATGATGCTCCCCCACTACTCCTGTTCATCGTCAAAGATGTACATATATTGTCAGTCACTAACGGACATGCTCAAGTGGTCGAGGTCAAGCAACTGACGAGCAAATCTCTGATATTGAGCGTAGTATCTGTTATAACGATATTTCTTCTTCAGCAACTCAGCACTGAATCTGTCTGAAATGTAATGGAAAATAGGTCAGTTTGAAAACATTGATGTCCAGGTCAGAAAGGCAAAGTGTGAAGAGAATAATAGTAATTTTCTTTGATTTCTAGATAGAAGCAAATAGGAAATAACACTTACTGACCAAAGACGCAAAAAATGTATTAATAATAAATTTATTACACTGTAATTCAAGTAGTGTACGTGTGAGTAAGAGGTTGTCGTCAACTTCCGGTTTCTATCGCAATTTACCTCCATTTTTTTAGTAGAATTTATTTCACTTCTTTTACAACGAAAAATGGATGTTTATCATCGGAAGACTAAAGTAACACGATGTGAGTATGGTGACTGTGACGTGAAATTATGGTCGATGGGTGATTAAATCAGTGTAGCGTGGGAATGTTTTGCTCTTGAGGTGGGGAGAGAACAGCAAAATAGAAGCGGAATAATGTTTGAGAGCAACATAACAAGCATTTCACAACTAAGAAAATCAAGTAATCTATCAGTTGAAATCTTTTTTTTTTTTTTTCCACTTATTCGGTTAAGTAACGAGGTCCGTTGCAGTCTAGTCTGGATTTAACATTCACGTTCATTCTTATCTTCGTTGATCCTAACTTAGAGAATGAGATGTGTTCTATTGTTTGTTTCAGGCATCATAGAGACTAGTGTGCAGTTCCTTGACTTCTCTCACGGCGGTGCATCAGCATGGCCGCAGCTCTAAGCTGAAACTATAAACAAACAACCACATCCAGTCATTTGCGAGTGAATATAACTTGGTAGCTACTACCATGCTTTTGCTAACTGTTTCAGAACTCTAAGAGGCGCGAGTAAAACATAAGAAACCTTATCAGTATTCCTACTCTTGACCCAGTAGGGCATCCAGAATATGATAGGTGGGAAAAGAGTGAGTGAGTAGAGAGAGAGAGAGAGAGAGAGAGAGAGAGAGAGAGAGAGAGAGAGAGAGAGAGAGAGAGAGAGAGAGAGAGAGAGAGAAGTGGGGTGAAGTAGCACTCATCTGATACTTATAAGAAATATAGTGGATAATGCATATTAAAGTTGAACAAACTTAACTGGGGAGGAAGAAGGAAAACGGTAACCATTTTTGTTTACAGCTGACGAATAACAACCTTGATTCCCTCTCTTCAGATCATAATTGAATAAAGCATAGCTTCAATGAAGAGTAATAACTATGATATAACGTGAAGCTGTTGCGCACTGGGCATTAAAATGCATATTCGTGGTTAATAATATTTCAAATAAATTTTACAAGAATGAGCGAGAAAAGGCTAGTTGAGTAACTTCACTGGTGTAACGGCAAAAGGAGTGGGCTTTCTGACTGTGTTAATCGGAATTAAACAATGGGCTATCGCAAGGTTAATTACCGTCCTTGCTATTTGCTACTCTAGTGTACGTGAGAAATGGTGAGAAATGATGAATTACAGAAAATCTTAACCTAAAATGTAAGAGATGAGAAAGAACGTGCGAAACTAAGGAAGATATTATTTAAAGTACTTATCTGTTAACCTCCGTGGAGGCGCAATGGCCCAGTGGTTAGGGCAGCGGACTCGTGGTCATAGGATCGCGGTTTCGGTTCCTAGACCGGGCGTTATGAGTGTTTATTGAGCGAAAACACTTAAAGCTCGACGAGGTTCCAGCAAGGGATGGTGGCGAACTCTGCTGTACTCTTTCACCACAACTTTCTCTCACTCTTACTTCATGTTTCTGTTGTGCCTGTAATTCAAAAGGTCAGCCTTGTCACACTGTATCACGCTGAATATCCCCGAGAACTACGTTGAGGGTACACGTGTCTGTGGAGTGCTCAGCCACTTGCACATTAATTTCACGAGCAGGTTGTTTCGTTGATTGGATCAACTGGAACCCTCGACGTCGTAAGCGACGGAGTGCCAACAAATGTTAATCCCCATTTAACAAACGAATGAGGAACAAGCTCACCACAGCGAAAATTTGTGAAATGTGTCGCAGATATATCAATACATCATGAAACAACGTAATTTCTGTGAAATTAAAACCACAAACGTGGAATGAGCGGGGCGTGTATAGGGTTACAGTTTATGTTAAGATTAAATTTTGCGAGTTCGTGCAAGACTGCAGGGAGTCAAAGCAAGGATGCAAGGATCTAAGGCAATATTCAGACTTGCTCTGGTTTGACACCGCCACACAATATTAATAAAATAATAAAAAAAAGCTACTCCAGCGGCCTTTACAAGTGATTCACAAACACTTCCTGTACCACTTTAGCGCTAAGCTTATTACTTCTGTTCATCTTTCACATTCGTTCAAGAAAATTGACAGCAAGGCTCATTTTTATGGCTTCAACATAACAGCCAGAACTGATTGTGATGAGTTAATAGCTGTTGATCGTCCATTGTGGCTATTGCAAAACGCACCGAAACCTAGCTTTAGTTTGAATCCTATAAGCAAACAGTCATTCTCATTCGAAGTATGCTATCAATAATATTTATATAATGGTAATAACTAACGTTATGAGCACATCTTATTTTCATGTCAACATCTGGATGAGAGAGAGAGAGAGAAAGAGAGAGAGAGAGAGAGAGAGAGAGAGAGAGAGAGAGGGAGAGGGTTGGAAAGGGAGGGAGGGAGGGAAGACGACAAAGACAGGAACGGTAGATGAGAAGTGATTTATCGTGGTTTATAAAAATGGCTACCACATAGGCATTGACTAAAAGCCACATGACTATTATTAATTCGCTTTTTAATACTCCATACATTAAATATGATACTATTAACTTAAATTTTTTTTTTTCATACAGATAGCATTTCTGAGTTATTTATTTTCTGAATAATAGGATCTTTATGGTTTGACTTTCAAACTTGGGATACTGGTAGAATGTGTCATATAAAACATCTTTTTCTCTTAGCCTTCTTAACAAAAATTACTTCTTAATAAGTTATTTCATGTTAAAATTGTCGTATTTCTGTAATTTCAACCAATCACTGACGTCTATTCAGCTGAATACAGTTACTGCTCTTTTTATAAACAATAAATTTTTACCGGTGTCAAGAGTGTTATTCCCTGTTTAATTATATCATTATTCCCTAGTAAGGGTTTAGGGTTTTAGGGTTAGGGTTTTAGGGTTAGGGTTAGGGTTATGGTTATGAGTTTTAGGGTTAGGGTTAGGGTTATGAGTTATAGGTTTAGGGTTAAGGTTATGGCAAAAATAATTATAACCCTAACCGTAATCCTAAAACTAACCCTAACTCTAAAACCCGAACCCTAACCGTAAAACCCTAAAGCTAAAACCAGTACAAACGCACGAACGATGTCATAAATAAGAGTAACACGGGTAGTTGATGTTGACAAACAACGGGACTAATTTTATTCAAGGGAAAAGATCCCGTAACACCGTTGTTTACATTCCACGCCATTAATTGTTTTCACCTCAATAGACGTTAGTGATTGGTTGAAATTACCGAAATACGACAACTTTTTACATGAAATAACTTCGAATACAAAATTTTTTGTCTGTTCTATAACACAAAATAGATAAGTATACGAAGTTTGAAAGTGTTTCGGTACCAAAAACACTACATAAAACATTAATGAAAAATGTTGCCCGTCAAACCATAAGGATATGCTTTACTAATGAGTTGATAATAGTATCGAAATTGTTTAGTACTTGTCTCCTATACTTGCTGAAATATCTAAAATTATATGAACTGTTAATAAATATTGTTTACTTCAAAGCATATTTATTTCTGAATGACTTTTTAAAACTTCGTAGTTAAATATGAAACAAGATATATGCCTCCTCCATTACAGTCTACTCGGAATTTGAAAATACATTGTATGTATGTGTGTATGTATGTATGCATGTATGTATGTATGCATATATGTATGCATGTATGCATGTATGTATGCATGTATGTATATATGCATGTATGCATGTATGCATGTATGTATGCATGTATGTATGTATGTATGTATGCATGTATGCATGCATGTATGTATGTATGTATGTATGTATGTATGTATGTATGTATGTATGTATGTATGCATGCATGCATGTATGCATGTATGTATGCATGCATGCATGTATGTATGTATGTATGTATTATCTACCTACCTACACACACACACATATCTGATGTTGTTGATGCCATAAAAATTTATGAACTTTCGAGAGAACGCGACATAATTGTTTTTTTCCTTTTTTTTTTTTTTGACAGTTGATCTCGATACACACATAAAGCTATAAAGAATAGCATGTAAATAATACGTCGAAAAAGATATAGGACGGAATAGCCTTCGACTCTTTCTATCCAAAATGGTTCTTCGGTCCAATATTTACATGCCATTATTTATAGCCTTATGTATGCTTCGAGATACCCTGTTCCCTCCACACCCTCTACAAAAGAAAAGTTATTTCACATATTTGATGTTTCATAAGTAATGCCTCGAGGATGAATACTTGAAGCACTACTCAAACCAGCTTGACTAACATTTATTTTATTATTAGACCATTAGAAGTAGGTGGTAAAATGAGCTCGGACTCATTCCTTTAGCTGCAGCATAACTACAAACTGACATTGAATGAGTTGCCACGACAAGTTTGTCGACAATATTAAGAGATTTTTCACCAGCTAATTATGATCTGACTGAGCTTTTGGCAACATTCCCTAAACCTAAAATAAATCCAAAATAAACAACACTGGTGGTTTGACAGTCTAGTGGATTGGTGGTGGTAAATTCTTTTGCTGTCGCACAACTCCGCTATCATTTTCAAATTTCGTAATTGAGATGACTACTTGAATTCTATCTTCAAGAGAACGTTGTGTTACCGTTTTAGAGGGAAAAGGAAAAAGAAAAGAGTTAATAGAGTTATAAGTATGGCTTGGCTGTGTAGTTAAGAAGCACGCCTTGCAACCTTGTGCTTCAGGTTCAGTCTCGCTGTGCTGAATCTTGGGAAAGTGCCCCCTACTATGGCCCCTGTGTGTGTGTGTGTGTTTTCCGCGACCACCGCTTGATAACCGGTGTTGGTTCTTTTAGTCCCCGTAACTTAGCATTTTGGCAAAAAAAAAAAATGGAATTGTTTATTCACCATTACACATATTTCATTTGCTAATACTAATTACAAAATTGGACATGTAGGGAAAAAATATAAGACATCTCTTATTAGAAATTTTTCAAACAGAGAATCAAATAATAATATTATTTGAGTCTATGTCTGAAGAATTAGTCTGAATTGGAGATGTCATACATTTTTCTCCTACACATACAATTTTGTAACTCCTGTTAGCAAATGAAACATGTGTGATGGTGATTAAATAATTCACAAAATGTTTTCTAATCTCCTGTTTTGATATATATATATATATATATATATATATATATATCAATCAAAAGTAGAACAGAAAAAAACACAACAAACGGAAACGGTCAAAACACAACACGCGAAGAAAGGACGATAGCACGACAACGGCAAACAGGACAAAACACAACACGATACAGGGATCATTCGCAGCCAATTGTCTCTTCAGTCGGAGTTCGGAATACATACATACATACATACATACATACATGCATACATAAATACATGCAAACATACATGCATACAGACACACATACTTATATATATATATATATATATATATACACACACATACATGCATATGTGCTTACATGCATACGTACATACATAATACATACATACACACATACATACGTACATGCATACATACATGCTTGCATACATACATACACACATACATACATACACACGCATACATACATACATACACACACGCACACACACACACATACACACGCACACATACATGCATATGTGCTTACATGCATACGTACATACATAATACATACATACACACATACATACGTACATGCATACATACATGCTTGCATACATACATACACACATACATACATACACATACATACATACATACACACACACACACGCACACACGCACACATACATACATACGATCTAATACTCAGTTTAGACACTATAGTCCATTATATAGTATACTGTACCGCCATGCAATAACTACAATTTGTCGAACGAGTTATTTAAATGTTTAGGTCATGAAAGTCCATGAAAGCTGTAGCGCTGGCTCTAGAATATGATCCGCCTAACCTTCCGACACTTTGTCCAACATCAATATTAACTCGGCCATTTGTAACTCTACGTCTTTCATCAACGCAATCATTAAATATTTACAAGAGTTGCTCATAGAATAATGAGGTGTGAGCTATTTATTTCTCCATCATCCCCACTAACATCGGCCATTGCTGTGTAACCGATTTTAAAATGCAGTATACTATTTACTTTAACTGCAATAATAGGTCAAGGCAAATATCATCTGTGCGTTGCCATGAGATCAGCCAAGAGGTGGTCGGGGATGTGTTATTGTTTGTGTTATGTTATATTTACCAGGATCGAAACTAAAGCTGATTTAATTAACTCGATGTGACACTGAAAATTCACTTTTAATCGTGATAATATGAAACCAGTCGAATCTTTGATCAAAATCATCACTTTTTCACGCTCTCTAACTCTTTCGTCTTCTCTCTTTCAGTATTTTTGTTTTTGCCTTTGTTCCAAAGAACCATTCATTATCTGTATTCTTCACAAATGCATTATGCATGAAAATTTGGTGCAAATTTGCGTAGAATCTCATCCATAATTCTTGATAGACCTCGTTTCTGTGTAAGTTTTAATCAGGTTAGAAACAATTATGATTTTTCATTCCGTCCAGGTGTCGATAAAATAGATACTTCTAACAATTCGTCTTGCTTTTGCCAAGTTCCAAGTCTGCTCTGTTTCAGCAGCTCTATGATCAAATTCGCTCCCGCTGTAATTACCTTGTCTTTTCTTTATGTATTGTTTATCTAGAACAATATTTTCCAATATCCTTCGATACCTTGATTAAAATGCAAGAGTGTGATTTTATGGCTATTTCTCGCAAGCTGAACGATTATGTAGCAAATTGACTCGATACTAGTATCAGTAATATATTGAGATAACTTTAGTCGGCTGTACAAAACCTATGCCGGACTCAAACACCTACATTTCTTTAAGTATCGTGGTGATTGTTTATAGTTATTTAAGTTTAATTCCATTGAATCAGATATAAGAAATAGCATCCATTTGGATAATGAATATGTGTTACAATTATACCGTACATACAATCTGTGACAAATGCCCAATAAAAATTTAGTTCAAATACAATATAGTCCAGGATTCTCAAAATTTCACCCCTTTTGAAAATCATGAAACCGGTTAAGTGATTGTAAATAAATTTTCTTATTCTTAATTTGCATTTTCAGCTTCTTTTCTCCCCACTCTTTCTCTCTCTCTTTCAGTCTTCTTCGATAACAACTTTCGGAGCACCAAATGAATAACTGCCAAAACAAAATGTGAAACAAATAATGAGAAATCTGTGTGGGATAATCAGATATAAATAAATGTGTGTGTGTGTGTGTGTGTGTGCGGGGGAGGGGGTTGATTATAAGGTGAGGTCATTAAAGATTCCCATTATGCGTATTCATAGAAGCTTTTTAACTGTTTTATTCATAAGTAGAAAGGTTGTAACGTTGAAGGCACACCTGATCAACCTATTGTAGCCTAATCGAGGTAAACCATTCCAGATCCTCATTTTACACAACAACTTCTGTTCCATAAATACTCAGCTGCTTCAAGTCAGTTGAGTGGTCCGAGATATGCCAATTTTACGCTGCTTACGCTGTGAATAGGCTTTACCTCTACCTAGATAACTAAGCAAATGTCTGATAGCATCTTTCGAAGTATGTTCAACTACTTTTTAAACCCAGCCAAACCTCTCAGCCGCAAATTCTAAGTGAATCATATTCAACTATGCTGTGACTGTTCAGGTGAGAAATATAGCACCTGAAGGAAGTCATCTGTCATTACCATCGAGGAGGTATTCACATACTGTCCCAACTCCTGTAAAATTACCAACAGGGAAGCGAATTGTCTCTGTGCATTGCACGGTCTTTTAGTCTTTATCACGTCCCTGTCTGTAGTTAACTCTCACTTATTGTCCATTAGCAAAATGACCTTTACAAGCTTTGCAGAATCTTCTTACTATCAAGCGGATCTGAAAAAAATTTCTTCAGCAAATAACACTACCACGTTTCCCACTTATTTTATGTTCAACGCAATACTGCATGTACATGCAACAAAAGCTAAAAAAAAAAAAAAAGAAGAAAAAAACAAACAACTTTTCATGTAACATAAGATACGATTTAATCACATCGTATCTGAATTTTTTTATATGTTAAAAAAGCCAACACCCTCATTACTAGAATACACCGCGATAACTACATTAATTTTTCACCGGAGTGACTTTCTGATCTTCGCACCTAACTACTACAAACAATTGCATTGCAACTGATACACCAACTCTCATTCTACCTCACAAACATACATGCGTGCTCAATACACACACACACACACACACACACACACACACACACACACACACACACACACACACACACACACACACACACACACACAACTTAGCAGACAAAAATATCTCGTAGTATCATTTCAACGAAGCAAAATTCGCCAACACCACAATCGCCGATATAGGATACAGTACACAGCAACGAAGGAGCCTCAATATCATAACAATGAGCAAGGGAGATCTATTTTGTAACATATACCTAAAAATAATCATCAAGAATAAAATAAAATAAAAAACCATTGTGCTGCCAAAGGAATATAAATCATCAAAATTCAACCAGACAACATAAATCAGAAGCGGCCAACCCAGTGGAAAGTAGTCTGACAGCTCAGGCGAGAATAAAGAGTCATTTGTGGAGTAACTATTTTATACTTGGCAGAAGTATTTAGCGGGTGTATACAAGAATCATTTCATTAGTTGGTATAGTTTTTGTAAGGTGGTGAACATTTGTAAAAAATGTATCTTTTCTCAAAGTCAAAAATGCAGTAAAAACTCTTCGTTGTGCCTCAACCGCCCGATATATACATAGTGTGTGTATGTGTGTGTCTTGGTGTATGCGTTTGTACCCCCACTACCTCTTGACAACGGTGTTGGTTGGTTAGGGTTATGACTGAAAGAAGTAAAAGATAAAAAATAAAAGATAACAATGCATTTTTAGAGAATTCTGACATTGTGAAGGTAATACATTTACCGGGACCCCATTGTAGCCACGAATAAGTGGAATACTCGGTTACATTTGCATGCAGAATATGCCCAGAAGCTTTTAGTCAACATCAACATCCCTCCACAACAATTCTACCGGCTGTGGTTATAAAAAAAAAGTATGATCATTGGTATACTCATTATCAGTATGTGATGTCCACAGAAGTTTATTGTGCCCCTCCTCTTCTCCACCGGTTGTGATGACGAAGTCTGCACTCTTGATAGTAACTTCCTTCGTAGTCAGTTTGGCTTTAATGTGACGTCATCCCTGGTTGGATTTCATTGGTTCTCCGGCTGTAATAATGTAAATGGAAACTTTGGGACAGGATAGATGAAGGCTTTCCAATAAATGATCAAACGTGAACGCTACATGTCTGCCTTTCAAGAGTTAGGTACATTGTTCGTCCTATTTAAATAGGACCTGCTTTGAGGTTGTTTTTTTTTTTCTTTTTCGTCTTCATGGTAGCATTTTGTGTGATGTCAGGGAAAAGCATAGATGTGAATATCGCCAGATATGATGTGGTGCACACACAGAAGAGTTACTCTTGTGAATCATACGATGTATATTAGGCAGGTGTATTTTACTTTTGTTTGGAGCAAATTCCAAAGTTGACTAGTACAGGCTTCCAACAGCTCTAAGCGACAATTTGGAATTCACCAGTTGCACCTGCAAGATATACAATTTGAGACATGAGCCGAATATTGAAGTGCAAAGATCTTCGCAAACATCATGCTGCATTAACATTAGAATACGGTCCACGGAACTATGTAAGTGCTCAAGTTGCCAGAATATAACACTGTGAAACAAAATGGGTTTTTTTTTCTGTCTTTGGCCAGAAATCAAAGGAAATCACTACTATTCCCTCCAAACTTTGCTTTTATAATCTGGACATCAATGTTTTGAAACTGACTTATTTTCCAATACATTTCAGACAGATTCAGAATTGAGTTACTGAAGCAGAAATAATGTTATAACAAATATTCTGCTCAATACCACAGATTTGCTCGTCAGTTGCTTTGCCTTAACTACTTGAGCATGTCCCTTGGTGACTGACGATATGTGCATCTCTGATCATGAGCATGAGTAGTGGGGGAGCATCATAGCTATGTGTTGAGGTCGATTCTTTGGAGTTTGTAACAAAAGCAAAGTTTGAAGGAAATATTAGCCATTTTTCATGCATCTTATAGGTAAGCAAATAGAAAATAACAGTTGCTATCCAAGGACAAAAATCGTGTTACACATTGTAGTAATTTTAGGCTGTACTCACACCTGAAATTAAGTATAGAGATGGCAGACGCTATTCCAACTCCATTTTAACAACCCAGAAACCTGCTTAAAAAAAAAATTACAGATTAAAACCAATACCCACCAAATCCGCTATTTCTATTTTATTGTTCACCAGCGAGGGAGCCTCTACGTTGTTGCTCGATTTGCTAAAACAAGCAGCCAAATTTCAGTCAAGTTACATTCTACCGACTTGAAAAATATACATCGGATAATACAGTTTCTGATATACATGCAATACGATGGGATGGTCGAGGCTGGAATATCCATGGTTATTGGTATATTCGGTGGAGTCAGATTCAAAGGCAACACCAAGATGATGACGACAGCAACAGCAGCAGCAGCAGCAGCAACAGCGACAACAGCAACCATAACAAAACAGACCGTCTCCTTTTGATAATGAGGCTGATGCTCTGACTGCAGAATGTTCATAATATTAATGGCATTCATCAAAATGCCTGCTTTATTCAAAGCCAACACGGGATTAAACAGCAACAATGATCACTGTGTGTGTGTGTGTGTGTGTGTGTGTGTGTGTGTGTGTGTGTGTGTGCGTGCGTGCGTGCGCGCGCACGTTACCCGTCGTGTGACAGGTAACTGTGGAAATCTACTTTTGTTACCATAGGTACTATCAAGAAACATGGCATACAAACGATAATTACAAGTAAACGTTTATCAAATTTCTTGGCGCTTCAGCAAAACGATGAAATGAATATTAATTTTCAAAAAAAAAAAAAAGAAAAGTATTCATTATCTTAAATTGAAATTAAATAAATCAAATTTCTTATTAGTATAACTCTTCCCATAACTACCCTATTATTTATTTCGTCCCCATTTTCTCCCGTCTTCCTTCACATCCTCTTCCTCCTCCAATTCTTTCCCTTCCTTTTCTTCTTTCTCATCTTCCTCTTCCTTCTCCTGCTCCCCTCGTCCTTCTCCTCCTCTTCCCCTTTGTCCTCCTCCTCCTCCTCTTTCTCTTTCAGTGACTATGTATGTATATAGCGCTGCTCCTTTACTCGCTGCCTGCCGCCAAGCCTAGTATATATAGTCATCAACCACTTCTTATGCTAACCTCTGCTCTATCTCTCTTTTACTCTCTCTCTCTCTCTCTCTCTCTCTCTCTCTCTCTCTCTTTCTCTGAACCTTGTAGAGCGCAACTGGATTTATCAAACACTCACCCAACCAACATTCATATCAGCTATTATACACACGCGTGCACGCTCGCGCATGAGTGCACGCTCACGCTCACGCACACGCACATACATATGTTAATAACACTCAAAAGAAGGTGATTTTCCACTCAGCAAAGTAAATTGGCCAGAAGGAACTGATGTCATCAGATGGTATCCAACGTTCATCGGGTGTTTCGACCCTGAATCATAACACCCTCCCGTAGGTAGGTCAGCAGAGGTGGCCATATCACTGCTCCCCATCCCCTCCTAATTTCCAGCTTAACTCCTCTCTTTTGCTCCAAAGCCAACAAGAATCTCTTTCGGCTGCCTCTCCCATCCTGCGCACAGCCACCCTTTGCTCCTTTCCTCTCACTCCAATGGTTGTAAGCATCCTCCATGCCGACTGAGCAGGGTACCCCCTTACAGCCAACCTCGCCTGGGAAAAGCCATAACTGCCATCCTTTCTCCCTGCAAACCTGCAGAAGGCTCTCACATCTCTCTCTCTCTCTCTCTCTCTCTCTCTCTCTCTCTCTCTCTATATATATATATATATATATATATATATATATATATATATATATATATATATATATATATATATATATATATATATATATATATATATATATGGAGAATATATATATTTATATATATGGAGAGAAAATGGAGAGTATATTTTAGATTAAAAAAGAACTTTGTTTATATTAATTTTGAAAAATAAAAGAAGTTCTTTTTTAATCTGAAATATACTCTCCTTCATTTTCTATTAGGTCGTCAAGTATGAAATTTGTAGAAAAGAAAAAAAAAACGTTTGCTAATGTTTTATAAATACAAGGAATAGTTTTATTTATCAAAGTATGCACCCATATTGTCAATACACTTTTGCCATTTCAGCGGTAGCTTGTCCAGTCCAGAACTGTAAAAGCCTGGTAATCTAGAGTCAAAAAAATCTTCGAAGGCCTGTTTTACAGCATCGTCGGAATAAAAATTTTTTTCCTATCAAAAAGTTATCCAAATTCGGGAAGAAGTGGTAGTCAGTGGGGGCAAGATCAGGTGAGTATGGTGGATGATGGAGAACTTCCAACTCCAACTCCTGTAGTTTTCCAATGTCAGTTTTGCGATGTGTGGCCTGGTATTGTCTTGCAATAAAATAGGAGTGGATCTGTTGATTAAACTAGGCTGTTTTTTTTTTTATAGGTTTCTGCATCATTTGGTCCAGTTGGCTGCGGTATACTTCGGCTGTGATTGATGAGCCGGATCACACCTGCACCAGACCACCATACGCACACCATCAGCTTCTTTTGATGAATTTTGCTTTTTGGTGGCTCATCTTTGTCCAACCATTGTGCTGAACGTTTACGGTTGTTGTATTGGATCCATTTCTCATCACATGTTACAATTCGGTTAAAAAATGATACATTTTCGTGACGAAAAAGTAGCATTGCTGTTTCTGATTTTCATTGAGTTCATGTGGAACCCAGTTATCTAACTTTTTCGCTTTACCGATTTGAGCTAGGTGAGTCAATATTGTTTGCTTGCTAACACCAAACAGCAACGATAATTCACGGGCACTTTGAGGTGGATCTAACCCGACGATGGCTTTCAGTTCGTCATTATCCACTTTTGTTTCTGGTCGACCGCATTGCTCATTTGTGAGTTCAAAGTTACCTGAACGAAATTTTGCAAACCAATTTGATATTGTCTGCTATGTAATATTCCGAGTTGTCTCTGATGCTGTATTTCCAAGAAAGAACTCATATTTCAAAACTACGAATTTCTGACTTATCCATCTCTAAACAAAAATAGCAAAAAACGATTTATTAATACTTTATAAAGTGCAAAATGTATTAGAATAAAGAAATATATGTATCAACTTTCTAACAAAAAATAAAGATTGTCAAAATATAATAATGGCGCAAAATGAGCAACTATCAAAGTTTACCATATACCTTGCTACAAATTTCATACTTGACAACCTAATACAATGCTCTTCCATCTATATGGTAGACTCGCAAGGCCCCTCTCCCAAAATTCATTTGTCCGTTCTGTTCTGATCTCGTCTACAGAATTCATATTTTTTCCGTCAAAATCATTTTGAAGACTGCGGAATAAATGATAATCAGATGAGGCAATGTCCAGCGAATATGGTGGGTGGGACATTGTTTCACATTCAAACTGCTCCAGCCTTTGGAATGTCATCCTCGCTGTATGTAGCTGAGCATTATCCTGATGGAAGAACACCTTTCGTATTGAAACCAAAGAAGGTCGTTTTTCTTGTAGCACTGATTTAAGCCGTTCAAGCTGCTCGCAGTAGATCTGCTTTGTTATCGTTTGGTTTGGGTTTAAAAGTTCAAAGTGGACTAAACTTTTCATATCCTACCAATCAGATAACAACACCTTCTTTAGCCTGGGGTGCCGGTGTTTCTCCTTTCCATATACACTGACTTCGTCGCTTGACACTTTTATAGAGAACCCATTTCTCGTCACCAGTTGCTATTCGGTTCAAAAAAGGTTCATTCGTGAAACGTGATAGCAAAGAAGAGCACACATTCACTCTCTAAGTGCGATTAGACTCGGAGGGTTTGTGAGGAATCCATTGACCCAATTCGCTGACTTTTCCGATGGTATGCAGGAGTCGATGAATGTTTGAATGACCAAATCCAAGCTTCTCCGTAGTTCCTCAATAGTCGCGATGGGATTTTGTTACACCAAGGTTTGCAGGACGTCCTCATCAAGCTCTACAGATTTTCCAGGACGAGGCTCATCTTCTAGGCTATAGTTTCCAGCTCGGAATTCGGCGCGCGCAGACACACCCACACAGTGAGAGAGGGAGAGAGAGAGAGAGAGAGAGAGAGAGAGAGAGAGAGAGAGAGAGAGAGAGAGAGAGAGAGAGAGACAGACAGACAGACAGACAGACAGACAGATTGAGAGTTAACATAAAAGGTTTGGAAAGAGTCATGAACTTGCTGTATTAGAAAAAAATCTATAATTATAGTCTTTTCCCGCGGTCTTAAAAGTTATAGATCTGATGTAACATTGATTTCTTTTTTAAAAATTAATCAGGTAAGGAGTAATTGTACTAATGATCTGTGCATGCTCTCTCAAAAAGGTGAGATCAATGCGGTCTATGTTCATCGGCAGGTTGACATCTACAGAAGAAACGAAAAGAAACATTCCTTGGAGGTGGACGAGGTGTAATGAGTAAGTCTAATGTTTAAACAACATTGAACTAAGGGAAATAACTCATTGCATTTAAAAATTTTTTTAAATTAAACGTTTCTAAAAATTTACCCGCGTTTAGTACGGATAGGAGACCGAGTGTCGTAAGCTAGGGAACCGGATAAGCATAATTATTGATACTAATAATTGTTACGAGGCACAATAATAGTTACTAACAATAAAATATTGAAAACAAGCCAAAATATCGCAGCTTGTAGTAACTTAAAAATTGCAGTTATGTGGGGAGGTTACATCATTTCATTATATCTCGTTCGCCAGCATACGTGACCCAAACCTGATATGCTTCTTACATTATTTAATGACTATGTTACCGTTAAGAGATATTTTTTAATTACTTACACGAAAAATTCTCCAAGAAAAATGAATAGAATGTTAACAAACTTTTATCTGCCTGGCAGTTATTTGCAATGAGTAGATGAATACAGAATCGTAACAGTGATGAGCCACCTTGGTGGCTGATTGCAGTTATATTATAGCCAGAAATACAAGCTTCACGTCCTTATAACAAATCTCATGACCAAAATACAAACAACTTATATACAGCTATGAAAGAAGATACACTTGAAATACAATAGTTGTATGACGTAGTTGCGTCATGATAAATTTGTGCTTTAATATTCTATTCCAGCAAGCTGACATAACATCGAATTTACATGCACAGTCATACATTTTCTTTATGAAACCAATGTAAAATAATTTTTCAATGAATATACGAAGAAACATACTAGATTTGTATTTTCTACAAAATATACTTGTAAAATAGCATGTGTCTTCTGTGAAAGTGTGTTTATACGCTGTCAAATACGGTATTTATGGACAAAATAACGACAACAACAACAACAATAATGATTTGAAATTTTGGCTCAAGGCCAGGAATTTCCAAGGAGAGGTAAGTCGATTATATTGATCCAGTACTCAAATGGTACTTATTATATCAACCCCGAAAGGATGAAAGGCAAAGCCAACCTCGGCGAAATTTTAAATAATAATAGGTACAGAAAGAATACAAAACATGACAATCTAGGGACACCGATCCACTGGGAGCTACGTAGAAAGCTAGGATTTGAACATACTGATACTAGAAAGTAAGAAATACAAGATGTTGTGGGACTTTAACATTCAGACTGACAGAGTAATAGAAGCTTGATTTGGTAGTAGTTGTAGATAAAAAGAATAGAAAGTGCCAAATAATTGACTTTACAGTCCCAAATGATGACAATATTAATATGAGAAGTACAGAAAAATAGTAAAGTACCAGGACCTAGCTTTTGAATTACAAAGACTATGGAAAGTGCAGGTAAAATGTTTCCCAGTAGTTATAGGTGCATTGGGAACTATCCTTAAAGATCTGAACAGATGGATAGAGGAAATAGGCATAAATTCGTGCTCGTCACCTCGTCACCTCGTCACCTCGTCACCTCGTCACTTCGTCACCTCGTCCCAATTCTAATCCACCTGGAGGTCTGGTCCAAACTAAAACCCAAGCAACTTTACCGGTCCATCTGTCCAGCACCCAACGCCGTTGTTGGACGGCATGGACTTGCCTCTCCAGGTGCCGAGCCGCAAGCCCACCGACTTTTCCGGATTAAGTTTCGCTCCCGTCAACTTTTCATATTCTTCCAATGGTGTGCCGACCACCTTGATTTCCGAAGTGTCTGACATCATCACGGTGATATTCGCATAAGCCGACACAGCCCTTCTGCGTCCCGGTTCGAGCGGGATGCCTTGCAGCAGCCCTAGCTTCCGCAGTAAAGACTCAAGAGTCAAAACGTACAGAGGAGGTGTGACGGGACCCTTGACGGACCGATCGGAAGATTTGAAACGGTTCCGAGAGGTGACCATTAACTTTGACCACTGAGCAGATACCGCTGTGCACTGCAGCGATCCAACTTCAGAAGACGGAGTCGAAGCCAGCTGCCTTGAGGACAGCCGCCACATACCTATGGTCGACCCTATCGAATGCTTTCAATTGATTTAAATTGATCAGATCCCCGCCGAATCCAGGTTTACACCCTACCCTTTCTATGAAGTAGAGGTAGTCGTGTATGGACCTGGTCGGGATTGCGCATGTTTGCGCCTCTCCAACCAAATCCTCGACAACAAGCGCCAACCTCTTCGCTAACACTTTGGCCAAAATCTTAAACTTTGTGTTGAGCAGAGTTATGGGCCTGAAGTTATCTAATGTGTCCCTCTTGTTTCTGTCTTTCCTTATCAACGTCATTACGCCCCGGCTCGCAGAACTGGGAATGCTCCCGTTCTGCTGCCAGTCGCAGTAGAGCGCTTCGAGGAGATCGGAGAACAAGTCTGGCATATTTACGTAAAGTTCGTAGGGCAGACCATCCAAACCGGATGACTTGCGCCTCGTGCAGCCAGCATGGGTATCCTGAAGTTATTTGCCTTTCGCAGCGCTCAGCGTTGGCCGTCGAGAGATGCTGCAACCCGTCGAGGTAGGGATTGAAATCCGCTACAGTCTCTGGCTCGTCACTCCCCACGAACAATCGAGCTAAGTGCTGGCGAAAGGCCTCACACATCTGCCTGGAATCGCTCTACTCGTGTCCGTTTTGGTCCGTCAAAAACCGAATTATGGTTTTGTTACCACGCCGCACCTCCGCCACGCGGGCCTATCGAACAACTTTGGTGCCCTCGTTTCTCAGCGCACGCTCCTCAGCTCTGACAATGCAACCTTCATGTTTTGCATTGAAGAAATGGTTTAATGCCATTCTCTCTGCTAGCACGTCGGTTGCAATGCCACTACAAATAGCCTCGTCAAACTTAGCTACCAGCTCCTCCTCCTCCTCCTCCTCCTCTCCTCCTCCTCTCCTCCTCCTCCTCCTCTCCTCCTCCTCCTCTCCTCCTCCTCCTCTCCTCCTCCTCCTCCTCTTCCCCTCCCCCTCCCCCCTCCTCCCCCTCCTCTTCCTCTCCTCCTCCTCCTCCTCCTCCTCCTCCTCCTTTGTATTTTTTTCTAACGATACTTCTTTGCTAAACCCTATCGAAATTATTCTAATCTCTCATCACTTGTTGTTTACGACCCCACTCCACTGTCAACTTTTGCTTTACTAAATTATTGATCCGGTCCCCGTAAGTCTTACGTACCGGAAACAACATGGGCAGCTTCCAGTAACCAGGTCCTAACCTACGTGTCTTATCTAGGTCGACTGTACAGATTACAAACTTGTGATCTGAATAGGCGACCGTTTAAAAAAGTGGACAGCCTACACTATTACTATCTATTTTCCTAGTGAAAATCCTGTCTATATACAATCTAGATGACTCTATGTGGTTGGTCGATCTTCACAATACACTGACAGACAGCTGGATTCGACTTACACGAGACAGCAGATGCTCCACACCAGCCCACAACTCTCTAAATGCACAGACTCTGAATGATTGTATGCAGGACGGTTTCGTCCCCAGGCATGCATCTCAGGCAGGCTCGGCTGTTGGCGCTTCCATGCCCGAAAGGCTTGTCTCGAACAGGCAATACCCTACTGTAGTATTGCCATTCTTTTAACTGAAAAAAAAAAAGGAAACACACCTGCGCGTTTATATATGTATTTGTTAGTGATATAAATCGGTGAAAGACAAAAATACTTAGCCCAAATGTTATCTTTATGATTTAGTTACCTGATTTGTAAAGAAGCAATTATTGCATCAATGGAAACCCGTAACCAATGAGTTTCACACAATCTTTGCTATAAACGATTTTAAAAAAAAGCACAGAGCAGTGCAAGTTACCTCCCTTGAAATATGTTGCGATTGCGAAAATAAATTGAGTGATTTATTTTATTTTAATTCATTTTTTATCCACATTTGGACGCAATACAAATATTCAAGATTAAGTACGCTCCCAACAAACAAAACCCAGAGTGCAATTTTACATCTTTATAATTATTAGTTCTTCCCCTTTAATTTGCTAAATCCTCTGCGAAAATATCGTATTTCAGTTTCGGTATGGTGAATTTTTTCTCTTCGTCGAAAAGGAAAATGTTTCTTTTTTACATAATAAAGACTGTGGATAGATAGACATAATTAGAACATTTGACTAAATTCATCACAGCTTATCAATCTTTTTAACTTCCTCTTTCTCTACCTTCTGAGTTCAAATCCAGCTGAAATCAACTGTCATTTGATTTTCAAGGATGATTGACTACGCTTACCTCCAAACGCCTTGGAATTACTTATATTTATGCACAAACGCACACACACATGCGCGCACACACACACACACACACACACACACACACACACACACACACACACACACACACACACACACACACACACACACACACACAGGAGCAGACTGACTGAAACGTCATAGCATCAGTGTTTAGTTCCAACTATTAATGCTTTGAATTCAGATCATGTAAGGGGTCACTTTACCTTTCTTCTTTCTAGGATCAATACAATAAGAATCGATATATCTACAAAAAGTTTCCCACCAGCTTGAGGCGGCCATGTAAATTATATTAGAATTAAAGTAAAAGTGAAGTCAAATAACTACTTTATTAAGAGTTATTTCCCTTACATTAATCATTGTTTCAGCTTCTGTCAAAATTTAGCATTTTGTATATATAACATGCAGATCCAATGAATCCGTCCTACGATTTTTCGAGCTTTGTGTTTATATTAGAAGCGATTATTACAAACAATTTTTGCCGCAGAGCGTGGCTGTGTGATGAGAAGTTTGTTCCCAACTACATTGTTTCAGGTTTAGTCCACTGCGTGGCACCTTTGGGCATATGTTTCTACTGTAGCCTCGTATTCTACGAAATTTTTGTGAGTGGATTTGGTAGATGGAAACTGAAAGAAGTGCATCGTGTGTGTGTGTGTGTGTGTGTGTGTGTGTGTGTGTGTGTGTGTGTGTGTGTACGCTTGTACTTCTACCCTATCACCTCTTGACAGCCGGAGTTGGTTAGTTTAGTTATTTCTTTCCGTGCCATAACGCACATAAGCCCGCAACATGATCTCTCCAACCAGCTCTATTTTCTTCCACTGTTCTGGTCTCATTCCAGCTTCTCCACTCCTTTCCTTGTCAAGGGTCCTTCGTTTTAGGAGACAGCCCTTCTGTAATGCGGTTCATATTTTCAGTAAATTCCTTGTCATTTATGTTGAGGAAGTTTGAAGAGTATTTCATTGATTCACAATACTGCTGCTTTGTGGATGACTTGATACTCTATGCCAAGAGTATGCATGAGATGAAAAAGAGCTTTGACCTGGTAACAACATTCTCTAAGGATATAGGAATGGCACTTGGTCAGGATAAATGTTGCTCTCTGGTTGTGAAAAGGGAAAGCGGTAAATTAGATTATCAGCACTTCTATCAATGACTTAAATGCTTTTGGCCCACAAAGTGTTTGCAGTATCAGTACTCATACCAGTATTTGGGCTACTTGACTGGACGCTTGATGAGATTCAAGCCATTGATATGAAAACCCTGAAGATATTGACGAGCACAAATGATATTCACATTAATAGCAACGTAGACCGCCTCTACCTAAAACGAAAGCAACAAGGAGGTAGATTCTTAACAACGAACCAGACTGCTTTCAATGTCATATCATATACTTTCAGCAACTTCTTTTAATGCCGAAGTGCATCCCGTGGTTAAGTTTGGATACACGAAGCAGATAACATCATGAGACTTGAAAGAAGCACCTCGAGTAACATTGAATACAAGCCCAAAGAAATTGCAGGACTCTAAAGTAATGTGTCATCTGATGAAAGGATGAGTGTACATCAGCAGAAGACTATGCATGGATCTGTTAGCAGAGAGCTCCACGTTGATAGTAACATTGATAATCACAACCGTCTATAACGAACCAACAACATGATTACCAACTATTACTTTGAAGGGTATGCGTTTGCAATCCAGGAATAGGAAATAGCAACCACATACCTGATGTACAAAGGGAACAGAAACGCAGGAAAAATACAAAAATGTGATAACCAATGCAGACTTTGTGCAGTTAATACTGAATATATCATCTTCATCATAAGCAATTATCCAAAAGTGCCATCGCAGTATTATATACTGATGAACCATGATGTTGTAGCCAAGATATTGTATAATGATATCCGTCGGAGGGGTAATCCTGAGGCCAAAAAGACAAGAAACCATAGAATGGCAGAGGCCATAAGCCGCTCATAATATGAACGAATACTTGTGGAATGTCTCAGTGAAAACCTCTCTAAAGTGTAAACATAATAGACAAGACATAAGTGATTTGGGACAGAGCAGAGAAACTATGTACATTAGTGGAAAATCGGTTACCCAACGGATGCCAACATAGCGCCAAAGATCAGTGAAAAAGAAAACTCCAACTCTGAACTACTGAGAAATTTATAGCTGTTCAACTCGGATTACAAGTTCAGGTTTATACCTGTAATTTTGGGGGTACTAGGATATATAACAAACTGTCCAAACACTTATCCTGAGAAATTAGGTTTCTCAAAACCAGAAAAGAATAACAAATTCGAAGGCTACAAATTCAAGCCATCAATGGAACTGTAAAACTTTGTAAAACTTTCAAGAAGTTTAGCATTGAAGTATATATACGCACATCTAGACATGCAACAATATGCATGAGAATACATGCATAAAACAAGATATAGAAACCTGCACATGAACTGACTCCAAATACTGCACACATACGCACATACATGCACAAATACTCAGTTGTTGAAATTCCAACGAAGGAGCCTTGGACTTAGGTTAGAAACCAGTTCTTTCTCCATTGGCAAGAAATCTTGAAATAAAACTGGATAATAATACATGCGCGCACACGTATACAGACACACACACACACACGTACACATGCACACAAACACGCACACAAACACGCACGCGCGCGCACATACATACATACATACATACATACATACATACATACATACATACAAGTTTCGTTATACTCCAAAATAGACACGTGGGAAGAAAATTCGAATTACTACTCAAACAATCCATTGTTACAGATGTGTATGCAATAATATTTATAAAGAATCGCCAAATAATTTATGACAAGGGGTAACTTACTTATAATATATCTTAACGTGTTTCGGTGACTATTACGTAATAATTACGTAAAATCATTTTTACGTAAATTCTTATTCATACGTCAGACACACACGCACAGACGTCTGTGTTTAAGTATGTCAATATATATATGTACATATATATAATTACGTATGTGTATGTTTGTGTATGCATATATATATATGTACACACACACACACACACACACACACACACACACACACACACACACACACATACATATATATATATATCAGGTCGCTCTTGAGCCCTACTGGTAACATGTAACCCAATACAACCTGTTGCATGGTCGGGTCGTCGGCGACTAAACTGGCAACCCCACTGAACATGCTTGGTGAGGAGGGTGATTTTTGGACACTGCGGAACGAAAAATAAAGTCCGTAGAAGGGTGGAGGAACTCATGAGTAGTCAACGGCTGTCCAGCATCATGTGTATATGTATATACACTTTTTGTTATTTTATTTGTATTTTATATTATATTATTTTATTTTATATATTTGTATATTTTATTTTATCTATATATTAGGGGGAAAATGGGGCTCCTTAGCCGTGGTGAAGGCATCCCGTCTAGGATAGGGAAACTTTGATATAAATCCAGGTCTTTGATTGCTGAGGATGTCTTTAACAGGGCTGTACTATCCGCAAACTCTGATTCATAGGGTAGACTAGGCTCTCCAGCTTGTTTATAGCGGCTTGCACTAGCGTAGTTAGAGTGTGTTTCACCCAGGGCGAACCTTCCGTTTGCTGCTCCTGGATCCCACAAAAAACACATATTGCCTACAGCAGACCCAAAAGTGCCGACCCTTTAAAAGTGCCGACCCTTTAAAAGTGCCGACCCTTTAAAAGTGCCGCTCGGAGCGGCCCGCCCCTATCACCCCTCCCCCGCCCCAGTTACGCTAGTGACGGCTTGTCTAGGAGATGGAGACCTCAGAAGAAAAAGCCTGAGGTGTGTTGCTCTTGGTATTGTGGAACACACGTGCCCCATATTCTTGCTGTCATCACTTCCAAAAAGTGTGGCTGGTTCAACTCAAGCCTTCAACACTTAAACCACATGTGTGGGGTTTCTGATGATTTACATTTATTCATTCAGTACCGCACACTTCCAACTTGCAAAGACAAAATGTCCTCTGGCGAGAGAGTGAAAGCGGTAGGGACAGGCAAAGGATATTACTGGGAGTCTCTTGCTAGATTTCTACACAGTCGGCGACCATTGGGTGATGGCCCTCCAAGCACAGAACTTGTGAGTAACTGTGTTGTCCGTGTCCTCCAGTGGTAACAAAGCATGTTTATTTATACATAGCACTGCTTTTTTCAACAGGGGGACGGGCGAGAAAAGGATCCCTAAACATTGCTTACTCACCTTAAACTTGGCAGCCCGCTTCAGTTGTGTGGTTATTCAGTAACGCAGTCGAAACATGAAGAAATCTAAGAATATTAACCTTGGTTCCTGGATTGTGCGCACTCTCCAAGACAATCACTCAGCACCAGAACGAAAAGCTGCACTAGTTGCCCTTGAACTAAAGAAATACAACATTGACATAGCTGCACTCAGTGAATCTCGTCTTGCAGGATCATCACAGTTAGAAGAAAGTAAAAGAAGAAAGCTGCGCCACTCTGATGATGGTTTCGCCATCAAGGCAGAAATAGCTAGATCCCTTCTTTCTCTATCCAAAGGTATTTCTGATTGCATCTTGACACTAACGTTGGAACTTGATCATAACACTCGTGCTACGCTTGTCAGTTGCTATGCTCCAACCATGGTCAGCACTGAGCAGGAAAAAGATGACTTTTACGACCAACTCCGCGATGTCATCTTCAGTTATCACCATAGGGATAAACTTATCCTTATGGGCGACTTTAACGCTCGTGTTGGTACTGATTTCAGACGTGGGATGGTGTACTTGGTCGCCATGGTGTAAATCGAATGAACTCCAGCGGTTTCCATGTACTCTCCATCTGCAGAGAATTCAGTCTAAGCATCACAAATACCTCTTTTCAATAGTCAAATTGTTGCAGATGACCTGGATGCACCTTAGATCTAAGGATTGGCATACCATAGACTATGTTATCACTAAGAAGTGAGATATTAGGGAATTTAACGTTCCTTTAACACCTGCTATCTCTCTGACCATTCTAGTCTTCGTAGTAAGGCCTTGCTCCATCTGAAACGCACAAAAAAATTAAAGTCATCAGTGCCTAAGCGCATTAATGTTTTGCCTTCGAAAACCGTTGAAAAGCAGGCCGAGCTTTCTATCAAACTGGACACTGCACTCAACACTGTTGATATTTGTGATGACATTGGATCATCTTGGAAGGCTTCGCGTGGTACATGCGCTCTGCATCCGTAGAGGTTCTCGAACTTCCTGTTCGTAAACATCAAGATTGGTTCAATGATAACAGCACAGATATCCAACAGTTGTTAGATAAAATGCACAGTTCTCATAAAACACGAGAAATGCAGAGGCCAGGTCCAACGCGCTCTGAGACAGATGAAGGAGGCTTGGTTGTCTTCCAAGGCTACTGAACTCCAAGAAGCTGCAGACAGAAAGGATTCTAAAGGCTTCTATGATGGCCTCAAGAAAGTGTATGGTCCTCAAGAGCACGGCGTTATTCCTATTTTTCCTCCAATACAGAGACACTGTTAACTGACAAATCTGACATCCTGAAACAATGGAAAGACCACTTAGAAGCCGTGTTGAACTCCACCTCAGAAACTAATGATGACGTCATAATGTCTATTCCACAGCACGCTGAAATACCGGAATTGTCTCTGGCGCCAACCTTCCTGGAAGTGGTAAACTACGTTAAACAGATCTCTTCTGGTAAAGCACCTGGCAGGGATGTTGTCCCGCCTGAAATCTACAAACATGGTGGACGGAAGCTTTTCGAAAAATTGTATGATCCCTTCATAAATATTTGGAGGGTGGGCCGTGTACCACAAGACTTTAATGATGCCTCAATTCAACATCTTTATAAGAACAAAAGAAACAGAAGTGTCTGTGATAATCATCGTGGGATATCACTTCTGTCTATTGCTGGTAAGATTCTTACTCGACTCGTTCTTGACAGGATCATTAAACACATCGTAAATTGCATCTAGCTAGAATCGCAGTGTGGATTTTGCTGTGGCCATGGAAGTATCTATATGATATTTTCCCTTCGTCAGGTCATCGAGATGGTACATGAGAAAAATCAAGAGTTGTTGACCTTACTAAGGCCTTCGATACTGTTAACCGACAAGGACTTTGGAAAGTTCTGTAAAAGCTTGGTATACCTGACAAGATGTTGAATTTTATCATGAGGAAATGAAGGCTGCTGCCGTGTCCGGCAGAGAATCTTCAGCTTCCTTCGATGTTACAAACGGCTCAAAACAAGGTTGTGTTATGGCCCCTGTTTTGTTCGCACTTTCCTTTTCGGTGATGCTGAGGTATGCTTTTGATGACATATAAATTGCTGTTAAATTCCAGTTGCGAACAAGTGGTGGGTTATTCAATCATCAGCGTTTCAAAGCCAAAACACTGCTACGCACCAGTATCATTCGTAATCTGATTTTTTTTTGCAGAGGGAGCTCAGGAACTTCTAGACCGGTTTTTTGCTGCATGTAAAACCATCAGTATAAAGAAGACGGAAGTGATCCACTAACCTTGCCCTACTCCTAAGCAAATTCGAGGTGTCCAGCTGAGGCCACCGGTTCACAATTTCCTTGACACTCCTATACAGGCTGATGGGAAAAATCTAAAGTATGTGAAGTCATTTACATATATTGGTAGTAAAGTGAATCCGAGCGCTTCCCTTGATGATGAAATCGTCAACTGTCTTGCAAAAGCAACCAACGCATTTGATAAACTCCGTCATCGCCTATGGAATGAAACGATACCCCACCCACCATATTCGCTGGACATTACCCTATCTGATTATCATTTATTCCGCAGTCTTCAAAAAGATTTGGACGGAAAAAATATGAATTCTGTAGACAAAGTTACAACAGTCCTGGAGGAGTATTTTTCGTCACGGACAAGTGAATTTTGGAAGAGGGGCCTTACAAACCTACCACATAGATGGAAGAGCATTGAAGAAAATGAAGGAGATTATATATATGATTAAAAATAACTTTATTTATCTTAATTTTGAAAAATAAAGAAGTATTAAAAAAAAACCTATTATTTATGGGATGACCCAATATATGTATCTGCCCATTTGTATATGAAAAGGTAATATCTCAAACTTGTATGCTCTGTTTTCTCCGATTACACTGTGCCTTGTGTTCAGCCATTTCACTGATGATTTTGATAATTTGCATAATGAGGATATATATATATATATATATATATATATATACTGAGCTCTCGACACCATTCTTTGTATCCTTTTGTTGCTGAACACTGATGAGGCAATTTGATAAAATTATATAATGTTTTGACAGGAAATTACGTAATCCTGGCAGTTAATTTAAAGAAACTTATGTTTTATAAAGCATAAAATAGCATGTTTTCTGTATTTTATTGATATCGCACGCACACGCACGCACACACACACACACACACACAAACTCACGCATGTATATATGCTTACAGATATAAAAAAAATTGTTCCACTTATGACATAAGTTTTCAGTTTCGTTCATTTATTGACGTCATTCAAATTCACTTACATTATGAATTCGTTTAGGAAAGAAGTGAATACCACTTCACTGCGTTTCAAATAATTAAATAAATAAATAGTTTTACTCTTTATATTATGGAACATGCTCATTGTTGAAAAAATTGTATGATTACGCCTAAACAGACTTAATATACACACGCATATTCTTTGTTCCCCCCCCCCACCCCACCCCATACACACACATACATACACTCCCTTTCTTTCTTTTTCCACCTCATACGTACAAACATGAAAAACGGAAAATTCATTTTGAGTACGGCGTCATAATATAACTGAGTCACTAGAAGCCGCTATGAAACAATTTTATCTCATTCTTCAGTTATAATAACATTAATATAAATGTTAATAATGCACATAATAGGCGCAGGCGTAGGCTGTGTGGTAACAAGTTTACTTCCCAACCACATGGTTCTGGATTCAGTCCAACTGCATGGCACCCGGGCCGACCAAAGCCTTGTGAGTGGATTTGGTAGACGGAAACTAGAAGAAGCCAATCATATTAGCGGATGTATCAGCGAACGCATCAGCAGACGATTATTGCCCGTCAGCGATATAAACACGAGTGCTTATATGCGCCATAGGTCCATATGAGAGGTCCTCGCTTGATGAATATAGCAGTATTTTGTTTTCTAACACAACATCCACTTTTAGTGGAAGATAGATGTTACCTTTTTTGACTGATACTGCTTCTAAGGTGGTGAGCTGGCAGAAACGTTAGCGCGCTAAAAAAAACTTCTTTGCGGCATATCGTCCGTCTTTACGTTCTGAGTTCAAATTCCGCCGAGATCGACTTTGCCTTTCATTCTTTCAGGGTCGATGAAATAAGTACCAGAAGAACACCAGTGTTCTTCTGTTGATGTAATTGATTTACCCCCTCTCTTGAAATTGCTAGCCTTGTGCCAAACTTTGAAACAGGTATGAATACTACTTTAGTTACTATTATATATATATATATATATATATACATATATAATACAAATAATATGTGAGTATATGCATATATACGTACATATATGTACATACCTACATCTACATGTATATATAGATGCATATTTTGGGTACAGGACATCACGTGTGTGTGTGTGTGTGGTGTGTGTGTGTGTGTGTGTGTGTGTGTGTGTATGTGCGTGTGTTCGTCCCCAACAAGCACTTGATAACCGTTGCTGGTCTGTTTACGTCCCCATAACTTAGTGGTTCGGCAAAAAGAGGCAGAAAAAGTATCGGGCTTTTAAATAAATAAGTACTGGAGTCATTTTTTTCAAGTAGATCCTCCAAGGCGAGGCTTCAGTATTGCTGCAATCCAACAACTGAAACAAAGAAGAAGATAAAAAGATAAGATAACGGCTGAGCAGTAAATTAAACATAGTTTTGTTGCTCAATGAAAAAAAGCCTCTACGTGGCTTTTCGACCAGTTAGAAATAACAGCCTTCATCCCTTAGCATTGCATGTTCGAGTCATAATCAAGTTTTTATTTCATTCTAGCAGAATCAATTAAATATATTGAGTTGAGTCAGTCAACTTCACCTCTTACCTAACACAATTTGTCTTTTATTTTTCTTAAAGAAATCACCATTATTATTTTGTTTCGTTATAAGGCGGTAAGCTGGCAGAGTCATTAGCACATGGGCAAGTAACGCTTATTAACAGTTCGTACCTCTACGTTCTGAGTTCAAATGCTAACTAGTTGGCTTTGTTTTTCATCCTTTCGGGGTCGATAATATAAGCACTAGTTACCCCTTCCCCTGAAGTTGCTGGCGTTGTGTCAAAATTTGAAACCAATATTTTGTTCTGTTGTGAAGATTTTGTAAGATTAGCAGAATCTGTAAGTGCCGGCCTAAAACCAAAATGCGTGACAGTATTTAATTATGCCCAGTCGTGGGCGAATTTTGCCTTTCATCCTTCTAGGTCCCCCATTATCATTGTTATTGCATTAAGGTAAAGACCTTGAATCTGGAACACCGGTAAAGCATCAAACAAGATATTTTAAGGTGTTTGAATGTATCTTTCTGAATATAGATTCTGCAAATGCCGAACTCGCCTTTTGTCTTACCACCGTTCGTTCCATAAACGATGTGCCAGTCAATTACAGAAATCGATATAATCAGCTATACTTTTCAATTCATTTTGTGTCCTCGCTTTGTTAGAAATTGTTATTCCCGCTGACGTCATAAAGTATTGGCAACTTCTAATTGAAGATAAATACGCTTGTATTTTTAATCCTCGGTTAAAACCATTTCGTTTCATTGCTCAGATAGTATCTACAAAAAAGGTGTGACGCGACGTTTTAAAATTAAAAAAAAAACTCAGTAAAAAATTAATTGATTTTGTAATCAATTTGAAGTTGAAGTTACAGAAAGACGGTAAGTTTGTAGTAAACAAACTATACCGGCCGGTTTTGGTTTTGATACAGCATCGTTGTCTAGTTTTTTGTTTGTGTTTCTTTTATCTTTATTTTTATATACAAACTCTTACGGACAGATTTGATGTGGTCACAGAGCCGACTTAGCAGTATTATAACCACCCCCCCCTTGACAAATCAGTGCACTGGGCCCTATGGTTTTTATTTATTTACAGGAAGCTATATCATACCATAAATCAAAACTGGGCCCCTAGAACTGAAAATAACATGTAACCTGGTATCTCGGTTGTGTTTTCTCTTAAGCCAGTCATTGGTTAGTCTGCAATAATACACACAGACACTCACACAAATATCTGCACGCACGCACACACACACACACACACACAGAGAGAGAGAGACGACAGCCACAGCAGTATCTCTAACGGAAATAGCAGCAGAGACATTGGCAATTACATCTAAAAGAGCAATGACCGCGCCACCATCAACGGCGATAACCATAATAACAGCAATGGCACCTTTGCCAACACCGGCAGTGGTAGCACCAACACCGGCAGTGGTAGCACCAACACCAACTGACACATCACCGCCAACACCCGACCACGGAGATACATCGGCTGTTCTGGGAATTTGTTCAAACAACGCCTCTCCAGTCACAGATCCTCCTTCAGGAAACCGGAAAGGAGATTCGTCACGTCATTAACCAGCCACGTATGGCAGCTAATAGACAACGGGATTCTATACACAATATTATGGAGAATCCTAGAGAATCTAGGCTCCTACATAAACGTGACCAACCGCTGTAAATTATACATAGCGGAACGGGCGAGGATCCTAAAGTACACTCTCGACCCAGGGAACATCCTGAATTTCAGAACGGTGGTCTTCGGACCGTGCTTGCATTTCAGGAAATTCTTGCAAGCCTATTGGAACCCACGAGATAGCAGGGCCACTGGCGATCGATAGCTGAAGGGACAAAATCCTCCTTGTTGACGTCGGCGATCGATAGCCAAGGGGAGACAATCCCAATTGTTGACATTGAGTAACGAACGCATTTCCTCCTCCATATTCTAGAGAGGCCACTCACTAGAGAGGTTCTAGGATTTGATGATATGTCATAAAACTAGGCCCTGTATGGACGTGAAACCTAACGTAATCCCATAAACCGGCTTTATCTAACTTTAATGTGTGTGTGTGTGTGTGTGTGTGTGTGTGTGTGTGTGTGTGTGTGTTTGTCCTCCATCATCGCTTGACAACTGGTGTTGGTGTGTTTACGTCCCTGTAACTTGTAGATTCAGCAAAATAGACCGATAGAATAAGTACTAGGCATAAGAAATATGTTTTGGGATCGATGTTCCAGTATGGCTGCAGTCAAATGACTGAAACAAGTAAAAGAATATATATATATATTCAACCACATTTAAGTGGCAATATACTTCACTTTATCGTGCAGTTACTGTTAATACCTAATTTAGAGAATTAACATTGCTTGTTTTCACTTTTTCGATATCAGTGGAGAATTTCACTGGAAAAAGGTTGCCAAGAATTTATCTCTCTCATCGCAGATCGGTGGGTATCGGACGCTGACGAAGGGAAATAACCCTGAAACCTGCGTCCGTTCGTGCTACAGATCACGATGAGAGGGATAACTTCCCTTGGCAAAACAAACAGGACACAGAAGTGTGTCGATAAGCCAGCTGGAGAAGATGTCCTCCTGGGGCTAAAAGCAACAGTAACATCCACCCCTAGGGGTCAGCCACATTTAAGTGGCAATATACTTCACTTTATCGTGCAGTTACTGTTAATACCTAATTTAGAGAATTAACATTGCGTATATATATATATATATATATATATATATATATATATATATATATATATATATATGGGGGGGGGTGTAATCACGCACACTTATATAATTTAGTATCGTCAAGAAATGTTCATAGCAAACTATGAACAACGTTACCAAATTCTTTTAGTTAACTGCACTTTCTTTATTAAACAAATTAAAATTTTTCTCTGTTCTCATATAAAGCAATATTTGTTTTTAAATTGGAAGGGATTAAATACTTCACCCTTGTCCCTTAAAAAAATGAATGAATAAAAAAAAATGGCAGTTCTTTAATAAGCTATAATGAGAGAATATTTTAAATTCAACAGAAGATTTGCCTCGTAAGTATGAAAAAAAATCTTATTAAAAATGTTAACAAAATGTCTGAAATAACTATTATCTCTTTATTCTCCAGCTGTTTCCAAAATAAAACAACTGACACGAGTGATGTTACAGTTTCAAAGGTGATATATAAATATTGCCACACAAGAGGCAAAAATTAGAAGGTCATATCAAACAAGAAGATGCTTTTTTTTTTTCTGTTTCGGTTTCTTTCTTTTAAAAAAGCACAGATAAGCGAGGAGAAAATATCTGATGGATTATTTTAGAAGAGAATGACAAAAGGCACCGTGTTTCCATGTTGTTTTTACTAAGGAAGTATTTTGTTTATTTTTTTGTCTTTTTTTTTTCTTCTGTCCACTGAAGGAAGAAAGTCAAAGGCAACGAAAATAGAGCGAAAGATCAGAAAGTCAGAACTAGGGAAAGGATCGAATCGAAAAATGTTAAGAGGAAGAAAGCATGAAAGGCAAATAGGAAGTAGAAAATAAATATGAATAGATATGAAAACAGATAGGATGTGATTCAGTGATAAAATTATATGAAAACGAGTGAGAGAAAGGGTGTATAAATATAGGAGTCATAAGAAGACAAAGTAGCGGAGACAGATTGACGCTGTGGAGTAATACTGAAGACAAAAGGATAGAAAGGGAAGAGGAAAAGAGAGGGTGAGAGTTGTATGCAGAGAACAACAAAAGCAAGTGAAAAGAAGCAAAAAGGAAAATGGATGCAAGATGACCGAAGCTTATTTAAGTGGAGATTTTGTTGTTTGGATGCGTTTATATTTTATTTAGATAGCAACAGTAAATATGGGAGTTCGGTTGGTTGTTTGTTTCTGAATATTCGCGTCTTCATTGAATTGCGCGTTTTGCAGAATCAAAGTTGTGGCCGCATCACTGATACTGTAGGACAGAGAGTTAGCAAGCTTGGGTCGATAGGACCATACTGTGAATGTAAAAGGTGAATATCTGATAATGTTCTTAAGAGCTTGGCTGTAGAGTGTTGTGATGCTGGTGAATGTACTTGATATAATAAACTTTTGAGAATTGTCAAATGTGTCGACTCAGAATGTGTCCCATTCCCAGAGATGTCTCATACTGGCAGCCGCTACAAAGAAGGGCAAAAGTAACAAAAGCAGCTGAAGGTTTGTGGCTTGTGCACTTGCTGGAAATTCCGGGGCCTCTGCAGATTCTCTGTTACAGCCATCAAATGAACAAGTTGTTACACACACGCGAACCGTTTCGTTATTAAGTGTTACTTTGCTCATGCAGCGTATGCCCATGTCTCGTTCACTGCAGTCACGGTAGACGATCCGACCTAGGAAAAAAAAAAGACAAGAATATTAACAAGGAAACCAACAAAAAATACAAAAACAAATGCTAGTTGATTCAATATTTTATACAACGAGGTGAGATTGATAGAATCGATAAACTGGTAGACAAAATATCTAGCAGTATTTAGTTACTACTCGTCTAGAGTTCAAATCCTTCAGAAGCCAGCTTTGTTTTTCGTCCTTCCAGATCGATAAAATAAAGTACAGTCAAATGCTGAGATCGATAAAATTGACGATATCTATGCCATCAAAGCATTGTGTCCATATTAGAAATCTGTATTTTCAAAAGCAACAGCTGTAAATGATATAAACGATTATACGGTGATGTGCTGGTCTTGACACAGCTTTTGTCCCTACGAAGTAATTAAGACATATACTTGTAATGTACCATTCATTTTCCGTCGTGTCGGCATTCACCCAGGATGATTGAGCTGCCCCAACTAATGAATCCACAACATTGCGAACAGATGTTGAAGAGGAGTCCGGCCCTACAACTGTTCAAATTGTTCGCCTAAATTCTCATGTACGTTTGCTCCGGGGTCCGAACGCTACTGGCGGCATTGTTCTCTGCATCTCTATGTATCTTACAGCAAATGATCGTCTCCTAGGAAATCCATGATACCCCTGTCCCCATATTCAGTGGTTTCCTTTCGACAGTAAGAAGTACTGCCGATCATATTCTTTTCTACTCTAGGCACAAGGCCCGAAATTTTTGGGGAGGGGGGCAGTCGATTAGATCGATCCCCTGTATGTAACTGGTACTTAATTTATCGACTCCGAAAGGATGAAAGGAAACGTCGACCTAGGCAGAATTTGAACTCATAACGCAAAGGCAGACGAAATACCGCGAAGCATTTCGCCCGGCGTGCTAACGTTTCTGCCAATTCGCTGCTTTAATCAACTTCAATACTGATTTCCAATTTTGGCACAATGCCAGCAATTTCGGGAGAGAGGATAAATCGATTACATCAATCTCAGTATTCAACTGGTTCGACCTCGGTGGAATTTGAACTCAGAACATGAAGACGGACGAAATGCCGCCAGGCATTTCGCCCGGCATGCTTACGATTATGCCAGGTCGCCACCTTAAAAAAAAACTACTGTAATATTATTTTGATTCCACGTAAAAGCAAATTCATGACTTTAATACATACATACATACATACGGTACAATAAAACAAAGTATGAACGAACATTAGCAAGTCTTCAAATCAACTTATATTTATAAAACATACTGAAGAGAAAACACAGATTTATAAATGCATATAAATATAGCAGGAAACCAAGGAAGATCCAAGAGGTGAAAGTTCATTGAGAATCGGCGTAGGCGGGTAAACTAGAAGTTTAGGTATCCATCGCTTGTAAGTTTTTCAACAGTGATCCCATGGATTATATTTACCCATCTGAGTAAAGACGATATTGGCACTGGCACGAGTGTTCCAATTGATCCGATCAACGGAACAGCCGGCGCATAAAATTAACGTGCATGTGGCTGAGCCCTCCACAGACAAGTGTACCCATAACGTACTTCTTAGGGAGATTCAGCGTGAAACAGAGTGTGACAAGGCTAACCCTTTGAAATACATGTACCATTCATTTTTGCCAGCTGAGTGGACTTGAGCAACGTGAAATAAAGTGTCTTACTCAGGGACACGTCGCGTCGCCGGAAACTGAACTCACCACCCTACGATTGTGAGCCGAATACCCTAACCACTAAGCCATGCGCCTGCACAAAGAAGATAGTAAAGGCTTCTCGAATTCCTTTCTACTCCATCCTAGTGTGTACCTGTCTACTCCGATTTATTATGAACTTCCATCTTCCGGATCTTTGATCACAGGCAACAGTGGTCAAGAAAGTATGGTAAATAACTAAATAAATAAACAATAAGGAGCATAATATAAAATTGATTTTTTAAAATAACTAAATAATTATATTTAAAAACAAAGTTGTAGTGCAATGAAATCAGTTTGGGTTGTTTTGTGCATCATTTATTCTTCTTTTTTCCACAAGGGCTTGAGTACGAGTTCACTTAATGCAGTGATTTCTCCAGCCACTAAATATGGGAGGGAAGTCAATGTTTTCCTCATATGACAAATTTTCAGATTTCGCTTCAAAGAGTCTTTATACAGCTTCAATTGTGCTCCAACAGAGTGTTAATCACTAGCCAGTTTTGGTTACTTTGCAATTGTATTACATCCGAGCCACATGACTACACAAACGAAGTTGACGTCTTATTAGCGATGCCTCCAAACCAATGATTTTATAGCGATACAGGATTTCTCTATTAGATATCATGTCCCAGCACTTGTTCTCGCAGATTTTCCGAAGATAACGAAGAGAGAAACTATGCAATTGTTTTATTTGCCTATAATACACGGTCCGTGATTCTGCACCATGCAATAGCATAGTTAGTAATACTTCTTTATATGTTTGAATCTTTGGATACAGTAAGATGTTTGGATCATTCGAAAGCCGATTTGTTAGCCTGTCAAAAGCAACATCTGCTGTTTCTTCTGTGGAGGAGACATGTCACACACACACACGCGCCACGCA